>NW_021940917.1:9491900-9508022 GCF_001715985.3 Manacus vitellinus | reverse complement strand
TGAAGTACTGAATTCAGTAGAGTTTAATAGCCATACGTAGTTCTCTTCCTTGAACCTATTGGACCTATTTTAACCCACTTTTATCACTGTCCTCCATGATGTTCCATCCTGATGATTTTCAGAATCTAACTTCTGTAGTGTGTATAGCAGAGAAGAGGTAAAAAAAAGGGGGGGAAAGAACATAATTTTGTTGGTTTAAATTGGCTGCTTCACATTTCCAGTCTGTTATCTTTAGCCCTTGAATTATTAGCTGTACTAATTCTCCATCCTCTACACTTCTACTTTATATAGTTGCATTCTCAATCATTGTGTTCCCAGGAGCAAGAGTTATTTCACACATATGATGACTTTTTGTTCTATTGTTTTGTTTGACTCTGAGATGAGGCAAGAAAACAGGCATATAAGAATATTGATGTGGCTACATAACAGGGTTATATAAGACTGTAATTTATTTACTCTGTTTTCTCTCTGTAGCTATGAGAGGAAGCTGAAAGGATTCCTTTCTTATTTTTCCCCACAACATATACAGGAATTTGAAATTCATGAAGTGCAAGAATACTGTCACAAAAATGCACAGAGGGCTCTCTTTCCCCTCATTTGGATTGGACCTCCATGTGGACCACAACAACAGAAAGCAAATGGAAATTATGTTTGAAATAAAAATACAAATCTGGGAGTCTTCTTCTGCAGCTCAAGCTCATTTCTCCACTCTTCTACTTAGAAATGCTGTCTGTAGCGTACATTGCAGTCCAATTCTACATCCATCCTACTAAACTGACTCCACCCTATGAACAAAAATGTTATAAATTTTCTGGTTCGTTGCCTTTATAAATTCAGCTTTAACAAATAACACTGGTCTTCTAACCTGCAATGCAACTGTTTCACCTTTTCTTGACTCTTTCAGATGTATTTCAGGCAAAAGAGCAGAACAGACAGCTTCATTTCACCTATTTGATAACTAGTGTCTGCATGGTCCTCAAAGTAAGGCTGCTCTGGAATGTTAGAGATAGTGAAAGCCTCACATAACTAAACAAACAGCTCAGAATAATAAACTGATAGATGCAATTTCCTGTATTGTCTCTTTGGAGTCAGTGGACTCATGAGGCTCCTAAGTGAGCAGGAAAAAGACAAATAGCTCAGCCAAAAAGAGATGTACCATCATAAAACAAACACTCTGCAAAAGCTCTGTCAGCTGCAGTGGATGTTATTCCATCTTTTCAATCTGCAATCAAAATTGAGATTATCGGGAAAAAGAAGTGTAGGAAGTTTGAAGGATGTGTGTGTCAAGGCATGCTCAGAAGTAGCAGTTCTACTTTGGCCCCAGAATTAGCGTTTATTCTGTAAATAAAGTGTGGAAAATACATTATGAAAATGCACTTTTCAGGTTTCATATCACATAAACATATGGAAATGGGGGCCATGATCTCAAATGTTGAATACTGTTGTCTTCCTACTCATACCAGGGAGAGTTGCATTGGTGGGTACATTATTTTGCATGATGGAGCTTATCTAAGTAGCAAGTAGCATTAGATATGCACCTGTTTGCACCAATTATTGAAAAATTCATGGATTCATGGAATGACAATGAAATGCTTTCTCTTTATGTCTCTTCTATTTCTGATGGATTTTCTTTTTTTAAAAAACTGCACGGGAGAAAAAAAAACACCTGATCCCTTTTCCAATCTGGAGATGAAGTCTGATGCTTCTTAAATAAGTAGCAAATGTTTACTTAGCCACACTGTGTTTGGCATTTGGGTGTAAGATAATAAATCTGATGTTCAGCTTAAGCTGACTTTAAAGGACTCTGTACATCCACATAATGCTGCACCTTCACTGAGTATATAAATAAAATCAGAAGAATAGCATGAAGCCAATAGACCTGCAAGCCCCTGTTTCTATCAACATATATGCTTGTCAAGTGTTTGGTAAGCTACTATGAATATTTGTTGGTCTAGTTAAAGAATCCAGAAATATTTGTATGGAGTAGCTAGCCAAGTGAGAGGCATAGCTTTAATTCAGACTAATCCAGTGTGTGCACGTATGTAGCAAGACCAATTATGTCAGCACTCCTTATTCATGATAACTCCTGCCTCACTTAGTGCAAGCACTTTTGTCCGAAGAGTCAAAAAGACAAGCCAGCTGCGTTTTTTCCCAGCCTCTGAGTAACCACTTTTGCAACTTGAATGTATCCCTAAAACTTTTCAAGTGGTCTTAAATATAGGATTAAGGTAGCAGTCAGAGATTGCATGTTTCCCATGGCTCTCTGAAAAAAAAGGTGTTCTAGACACAATACAAACTTTAAAACATTTGGAAGGCAAAAGCAGCAGAGCTTGCCAGAAAATGACTGTTTCACAACAGCTCTCAAGGTTTCAAAACTTGTTTTCAATGTGTGCTAAAGGAAAAACAAAGCTCTTCCAATGTTTTCAGGAGACAGAATCATAATAAAATGGATCTCCCCAGACACAGTTCTCCACCTCTCAGCAGCAAAACTCTCACGTTCAACTCAAGAATCCTCTCAAACTGTAGGTAAGACTTTATCCAAACTCATGTTTTGTTAAATGAGGACGTTTTGAAAGCCTTTGGGTACATCTAGTGGGTCTATCAGCTTTAAACCAAGTGTCACTTTGTGGATCTGACAGAACCTGAAGGTTCCACCACACAAGCCCCGGCCCAAAGGCAAAGGTGACAATAGAAACACTCTGGATAACTTTTCTAGGATATAATTTTTTTTGTTATATTTCTTAGTCTTTTCTAAGTCCTACATTTATTGCCTGAATACAATTCTTCCTGTTTCTCTTGAAAATAGATTAAAAAAAAAATCCCATGGTGAGGAGAGCATGCAGAAAAACCATGTCAGAAGAGCAGAGCCATAAGCCTTCCAGAAAGACACATGCACATGCTGCTTTTATTTGTTCTCATAGTGTAGGAGCACATTTTGTATGTTCTGCATACTCACTCATAGGATGCCAGAACTTTTGCTGATGAACTTATCATCTTGCCATTTAACCTTTTGCCACAACTATGCAGACTATTTAACAACCCAGGCTAAGGAAGTTAAAGTTTTTAGGCATACTTGCACAGTGATCTTAGCATTTTAATGTGTAAGTGGTCAAATCTTTGTATATTCAAAGCCCAGAAAAATAAATGAGCTTTCCCATTTTGCTTCATGTGACTGTTAAAGATTGTTTAATGAAACAACAATCATTTTGACTTTCCAAGGTCATGTGCATGCTAGTGACAGAATTCAAATATAAAATGTCAATGCACTCTTAATTAGGACAAGATGTCTGAACAAAATTCCTTCTGTCCAAAGCATCCTCTTATTCCATGTGTAGGATAATTAAAATAAATTATGCCCATGAGAAAAGCCATGCTCTATCATCAAAATCCCACATATCTAGATAAGTTTCAAATCCCTCCTTGTTTTGTTCAGATAAAGTTCATCTGTCTTTATTTGCAATTGTTCTGACTTTGCTTAAGCTTAGTGCAGTGGGTTATGGGGCTTTTTTGCCTTTGTGCCCTCCATGATTAGGCTAACGTCATTGAAAATAGCAATCCCTAGCCCCTCTACTTTCCAGCTGTCCTCACGCTCTTTATCTTAACCTTTTAGGCCTCCCAGGCCTCCCATATTTGGCTATCCTTAAGAAGCAACAATCTAGAGTCATCAACAGGTCCATCTTCACCCTGAGGTTATAAGGTGAGGCAATGATTAGATTGCAGGGGAAATGTCACACCTTCCTCATAGGTATAGCAGTGGACAGTACACTTCACTCCATCTGTACTCTGGGGAGATGGCTTGAGACAGGCAGTTGTGCCAAAGACGCTGGAAGAGGATGAAATGCTCTATTATTTATTTTTCTAATAGATACTTCATTTCCTGTTCTTTCTTTTCAGTGTTTACATAAGAAAGCACCTCCAGCTCCACCGCATGCTATGGCAAAGTCCACTAGTAGTAATCATGTGCATACATAACAGTATATTCAACACCAAAAAGAATAGTTGACCCTAGCCTTTAAAACTAGAAAAGAACCCTCCCTTCTTTCCTATCATCTGGAGTAAGAAAACTAGCCTCTACACATAAGAGCAACTGTTTCCCTTACTTCTCCCAGCTTTCCAAGAGTTCATCATCCCTTTTCTACTCTGGGTCTTTCTGAGCAGTTGTCTGGGGGGGGGTTACACTGGAGTTTTAACACTGTAGAAAAACGTTCCCTTACTGTATACTCTTACACGTGCTTGCAGGAGAAATAAGTAAAAGTAAACAATGAAGGGGAAGGGATGAAATGAAGACAAAAAACTTTCTTCTTTCCATTTAATGGAGGGGGGAAAACCCTAGTTATATTTGTTAATTTAGAAGGTTCTTGCTTGCTGGTTTGTAACATATGCAACTGATAATAAATTAAAAAAATTTGGTATAAGAAATTAGCAGGTTTTAAACCTCACAGTACCCTTTTGGGGAAAAAAACATTTTTGTATTTTTGTACCCTTTAATTAAGGACAAAAAGCAATTTCCATTATTATCTCCATTTTAGTTCTGCAAACTTTAGTTTTTGAATTAAATGTTGTACTCCTCTAAATCCAACTGTTTAATGACTTCAGAGTGAATTTTAGCTGTCGTTGAACTTGGCTTCAATTTCAAGTTTTTTTATCATGTATGTCTTTCCTGCCCAGGATTACATATCTGGACAGGAGCATTAAATGCATGTTTGAATATCAATTTCTTTATGACTTTCTGTAGGCATGCTGGCAACTCTTGCAGCTGTGAACTTGAGCTTGCATAGGACAACACAAAATAAAGAAGAGAAATTGATAATTTTGGTGTTCATAAATCTATGGGAGTTTAAGAAACACACACAGTAGCATAACTAATTACTTTTTTAAGGACATCACAGTAGTAAAACTCGTTTATAGATTTCATGCAGCATTAGGCTTCCTCTTCCCTCTTTTCCACATAAACTTTTTTTCAGCGTTTAACAAGTACAGGGAACTTCAAAAAAAACATGTGAATGTACTCTATGCTTCATTTTCTAACATTAACACTTTCCCAAGTTGTAATAAACAATGTGGATTTGTAATATACTGTATTTTTTCTCCCTGAAACAACATCTCAGCCTTGGCCATATTGATCAACATAACTGGTCTACTCTGACCTCCAATCGGGAGGTCTGGAGACACACCATCTATAACGCTGCTGATGCCTTTGAGAATGCACACAGGATCACCCTTGAGGAGAAAAGACAACACAGAAATCGTGCCTTGCAGAATATACCACCTAAGGAGTCTTTCTGCTGTGCCTTTTGCAACTGGACTTGTCTATCTCGTGCTTGTGACAAACATGGGTAGAGCCCTTCCCAAATCTTCGTTCGCGAAGCCCAGCCATGGTGATGATGATGATGTGTTTTTTCTTACAATTTTTTAAAATACAATAATATTACACTCCTAATCAGTTTATTTTTACGAGTGGAATATGTAAATCTGCAAAACTCCTGCTCATGAAAAACGGAAAACCCTTCAATGCAACAAGATGCTTTGACTTTTTATAGTTCTTGAAGGCCTTATTACCTAAATAAGAAGAAAGATATTTTTTTTTTTTCAGTGATTGTGGTAAGAAGCACCACATTCCTGTTTCTTTCTTCCTCTAATTTTAAGTAAGATTTCTTTCAAATTTTTTTATCCCAATTGCCATGTCTACTTGAAAGTTACAATTCTCATGAACAGTGACCAGAGAAAAAGAAAGTAAGCTTCTGCTAGCATGGACCTAGCATATAGAAGCAGAGGAAAAAGGTGATCTTTAAGGAAAAAGTATCATTTTATGTTTGGATCCTAGTGAAGCTGGTGTGCTTTAAGGTGACTAATTACAGTCTAGTTGCTATGGGTACTGACATTGTCAATTATCTTTGAAGAGTTAACATATTCTGTTTATTTGGAAGGGCAGGGACAGCCACTGCTCGGAGCCCGTCCATTCTTGAAGATGGACCGAAGACTATGTGGCCCCCACTACTATCATCCAGTAATAAAATTGCCTCTAAAAGTCTTACTCTTTCCTTTTTAAGTGATGTGATATGATACAACCTGTAAATACCTTAACTAGCTCTATCAAACTAGTGTGAACCCATGGGCTGACACTTGCACATGCACAAACAAAACAACAAAGCAACAAAAAGAGAAGCAATTCCTGTATATCTGGAAAGTAAAAAATGTGTTCCTTGTAGAATGATTTTGCAAGTGTGCATAATCAATTGCAAATAAATAGGAAAAGTTAATGTTTATAAACAAGGAACTTTGAGTGTAAAAGATAGTTTAAGCTGGGGTGAAAGAAGCCACTGCTTTCATTCACAAAGAGAGTTTTCAAACCAATTATGTGCTCTTATGACACTTTTGCTGGAAGACATTCTAGGGATTGTATCTAACATGGAATTCTGTCATTTTGTTGGCTCATTCTGTGCATAATGGTTTCTTAAAAATATGAACAGAAATTGTCCCCATTTTCCTGGTGTATATGTAAGAACAGTGTGTGTCTATTCCAACTTAGAATTCAGAATCAATGTAGAAGCCTATGGAGGTGCCATCTGCTATTTGGAGACCTGAAGGAGCTATCTGAAGGATTGGAATACAACCTGGTTACTAAACACTGATATCACAGTATTGCACTGATATGTTCAAAAGAGGGAGGAAGATCAAGAGCATATGTTTTGTGTGTACATTCAAATGATGAGGAGGGAAAATGCAAATGCTAACTTTGGAAGGAGAGTTGAAACCACCAATGGGCAGGACAGAAAATAACAAAACAGTACCAAAGTGCCTCTACATACAACTCATGATTCAGGACCTTCAGTTCCTAGCTAACGGCTGTTAAAAAGCCCTGGAATTTCCCTCCCAACATGTGAATAGGCATGATTTATAACTTGTTGGATAACTTCTCCACACTGCCCTAAGTGATTCCATCCCATGTTTCTGGTAAAAATGTGTCCTTAAATCTTCAACTCATATAATTTTTAAGAGGCTTGATTTAAGCAAACTTGAAGTTGATTGATTCTCTTAAAGGTCCAAGAGCCATAAGACTTCCTCTAGGACCCACCAGGCTATTATAACTCATCTAGAAAATGGGGTTGTAGCATCCTCAATGATGAAGAGTGCTGCAAAAAGCAATAGATGCTAATTGAAGTTGAGCCTGCTCATGCAGTGCTATTTAGTGCATGGCCCTGATGACAGCTCTGTAACCTGGAATGTCTGAGAATAAGACATTGTTGAAGCAGAATGAAGGTCTGCTCTGCTAGCTACCCTCACCCAAAGCTCTTCCCTCCCTAAGCACTTCTTTCCTTGCCCACAGCACTCGGTACAGAGAAGGCCTTTTTCTTCAGCGATGACAGAGACTACATCACAGCAGGAGAATCCTTAGACCAACTCTATCCAAAAACTTTGTGTTTTAATGCACAGTAAAAAAGTTTAATCACGAGAACTTCAATCAACATGGGACTGAAGGCCAAAATGAAATCATACTTTCTTTAAAACATAGTTTCAATTACCTGTGTCTGGAACAAGAACAGAGCACAAACGTACACATAAGTAGAGTAGCTTTATAAAATGAAATAGTAGTACCACTGAGTTAACTAGATATGACTTTTCAACATGACTTAATTCTTGCACACCTCAGTTAATTTCAGTTGAGAAAAAAATCATTTATTCCTGTTTATGTCAAAAATAGGCTTTGTACAACATACAATAAATTTATTCTACATCTTTTTGCCCACAACTTGTTGGTAAGTAGTGACAGTACTGACACATACATCAACTTTTTCATAGTATTACGTGAGTTTTTAGAATAAGTTGCCCCTTGACAAAAACTGTGCAACTCATCTTCTACCATACACTTTGTAAAGAGATAGTAATTAACTTTACTAATGTTTTTTCTGGTCATAATCATCCTTTTATTTCAGCTGAGGATCATACTTAACTTCTTGAGAAAGTTCATAAAATGGCAAACATCAAAAACAATAGAAGTGAGAGCATATGTTGACTGAACTAGATTCATCTAACTCCTTCTTCCTCTATGATCATGCAATACTGATCTGCTGACACATATGCAGGAAATCTTTGTGACATGTAGATAAGTATAAGACCACGGAAAAGGTAAATAGCAAGATATAGTTCCAGACACAATTACTGTACAGAGACCAGAGTACACAAAGCATATAGCTCATCATACTGATGCATCTTCATGCACCAGGTGGAGAGACTTGGGGCCGATCACTTACGTGGACACATGTATGTGAAGACAGAAAGACAATTCTTTCCTCTATGCAACAAAATACAGGTATAACATTTAGGTGATTAGCTTCAGACTCAAATCTGGGCTTATGAAATGGTGTCAACTGCCATGTCTCCTTGGTTTCACTGATTTCCAGAGTCAGTCCAAATTTTGGGGTCTTTCTTAGACCTTACTATGACAAAATTTCCATCAGTAATAAGGATGAATTATGCTTGAATATGCACAGAAGAATTAGACCCAGAACACTCAGTCTCAGTTTGAGTTCCCTGATGTTTTATTCTGTTTTGCTGAAATTTTAGTATTTATCTAGCCTTTGTTAACCACACAGGAAAGGAGACACTTTGGACTGTTAACAATAGGATATAACCTGAATGTCCCTTCAACCAGAAAAAAAGCCACTTGAACCAAAGAGGTCAGACTGCTAAAAGAAGAACTAAGCTTACTCCAAACACTTTTTTAGTTTAACTGCTGCAAACACATAGACTTTTATGTGATTTCAAGTGGGCGAGGGAGCCAAACACAAAACCCAGTACATCCTCCTTTATGTTTGCTTTATCTTCTGATGGGCTGATGAAGGGGACATGGCATAGTTGTGTGCGTGACTTCAAATAAGGGTTTGTAAGCTCTTGGGGTGCTGAGTGTACCTGCTGTTAGTAGAGAAAAGATGTAGCAGATGTCTGGAAGAGGACAGGATAAAGGTTGACACTCTTCCAGCTGTCCCAGTATTGTGACATGACAGCTGGCTAGAATGCCCCAATGCTGTCCTCATTTATGTGTAAAAGAGGTAACTGGACCTTTCTACTGCTCTAGTTCTCATTTCAGTGTTTGCCTGCTCCCATTTTAACATCCTGAGCTCAGTGTTAATTATTTCTGCTGTCCCTGAAGTTAGCTAAGGAATTCATACTTTTTTCTGTTGGTGAAAAAATAGCATGTTCTCTCCCCAACCTTGTATATTTTCTTTCTCTTGGCACTGTGTTTTGAAGAGCTCTTTGTCCTAGATGTGTATCACAGTAACTCTGAAAGCACTTCCATTTTTCATGTCTTCAGTCCTAGGTTAGCTTAATTGCAAAATAATATTTTTTGTAACATGTATACGAACTCTCAGACATAGGAAGAATGAGTTTATATGAATATAATATGAGCCATACCAGACTAGACTAAGGATCTAGGTTTCAATCTTCTTTTTAACTAAAACATTTTAGGAAAAAGTTTAAAGCTAGGCAAGCGTAGTTAATACTGTCTTAAAATCTGTGATAGACCACTCCAAATTTTCAGAGATGGAAGAGATACCTTTGTACTATGTTGGAGAAACTGGCACTGGAAGGATTTTTATTCCACAGGTTTTTTGCACACAAACTTGTAGTATACACTGCATTATTATATAGCTTGAGTTCAACTGCTCAAGTGCACACCAATGTGTGAAGCATCTCCTTTTGAAAGAGGCCCCTGACATTTTCACTTAATGACATGTATTTTTTTATTAGAAACAACAGTGAAGTCTCTCTCTGTGCATCACCTCTGTTTTTCCTCATAACATACTATCTATCCTACTCTTTTGCCTGTCACACCTCTTTTCAGTTATCTCTTCCAGGATGAAGATAATTTCTTGTCTGAGACCAGTATTTTCATCATAATATCCTAAATACACATCTAAAATATGTTATATTCATACATGACACTAAAAGTTGTATGAATTTTAATGAGGAAACTGTATCCTTGGAGACTGGAGTCCTTTCTTATCCACAGAGAAAAGTCACATTTCTCCTGCTAGTGAGTTTCTGTTGCAATAAAAAAGATCTGCTCCACGTGCCCCAAACCTTCTTTCCTTGACTCTTTAAAACTGCAGTGGCTCTGGAAATTACTGAAGTCCTCATTCAGAAAAGCACTTTCCAAACATCCTTGTGAAGACCATTTCTTAGATTCTTTGGGTCCCATTTGATATAGCGAAGAGAGTTCAGAAATTTATTCTCATTCTCCAGAGCACCATCCTGCTTTGCTGAGTTAGTGCAGAACATCTTGTGAAACACATATGTGCAGTGAGCAGTAACTATGCAATGTAAGGAAGCAGAGTGAAAGACTGATGGGGCTTTTGTATTTCAGTACTACAGTACACAGCATGTTTTGAAAAAGCAACCTGAAATAGCTTGTCTACCAAACATATTTTTTAATTGTGCCAGCCTATTAAGGAGCAAAAAATGCCATAAACAGGTTTCACCCTACAGACCTTGTTTGTATCTTGTCCTGTCACACTAGAGCCTGCAAAGTCTCCAGTTACCTTGAATCTGAACCTCTCTTTTATGATCAAAGACATCTTCCACATTTTTCCAATATTCACTGTCTGCCTAGATCTTTACAAAAATCATACAGCACATACTTCAGGGTGTAGACTATGACAAAATATACTCACTTTAGCATGAATGTACAGTGTACTAGGCCAAAGACAGACTGACTTTGTGCTTATGAACTCTGATGAGCTTAACTTAGAAGTATAGTCAACATCTGCTGTGCAGACGGAGACCAGCAGATGTTTTGATTTTGCCTACCTTTTTTTTAATCTTGGAAGCTAGTCATATGATATTCTTATTGTGCACTGGGCTTGTCCACCAGTAAAGACAAAATTCTTATGACTAAACTGTCTGAATACTAAGAAGCAATATGAATCTTGTTTTTCTTTTTTTAAAGCTTGAACTAATAACCTATAACTTGGCTCATTCAAATGCTTGTTTGCTCTGCTGAAGTCTAAAACGCCTAGACCTCTGCCTGAAAGAAGAAACTTTTGGCAGACTGACTCTTCTCCTCCTACGTAATAATCTTTTTCCAAAGTCATGTGGACAGATATTTTGCTCTCATTTAAGGGCCATGTATTCTATTCAGTGTGTGTCAGAACTCCCAGAGGTGTCAATGGGATTTGCATGTATAAATCAAAAGTGACTGCTCTCAATTTGTTTTGTGCTTAAACCATGTTTATGTGGGAAATCTGAACTTCAAGTTTCTATTACTGAAAAATTTATCTTAAAATAATTAAAGCCAGTGAATTACTGATACTCAAAAGGATTGTGAAGTATCTATCCCAGTTTTTAAAAGTAAAACAAATTATAATCTAAGAGACTACTCTCTTTTTTTTCCTCTTTTTTAAGAGTATTCTTATATTTACAGAAAATTCTTTGTTTCTTCAGTATGTTTCTTCATGTTCTGCTTAAGCCAAGAGCTGAGGCCTAAAACTGCGAAAAAAAAATCCACTCAGTTTTTATGAATAAGATCTTAATAGCCTAGCTTTGGTTCCTCAACGCTGAATGTATAATGCATCCTGATCCCTCCTCCATGCTCCTTTCACTATTGCTACTTAGAAAGAAAAAAAAAAAAATAAATTAATGGTCAGAAACTGCTGAGACAATGTGTCGAAGCAACATATTTTAACGTAGGGAGCTCCCCACAGCAGAGTCTGCTTTGCGACACGACTGCAGACTTGCCTGGTCTTTGTCATAGTTTGGGGGCAGTGAATGAAAAGCGTAGTTAGAGCTGCAAGCAGGTAACACACTACAGTGAAGGTTCTCAGCTGTGAGGAGAGAACACACGCTCCAGAACTCAGGAGCTGGACCTGTTCTTTCTGCCCTTCCTCCTAAAAGGCACAGGAGGAAAGAGGAAGAAGTAATTTCCCTTCTTTCTCCCCCTTTCCTAGAACAGCTCTGCTGCTTTCACTTAAGCCACCAAGACTGGACATAAGCTACCAGGGACTGGCACTTTTCTGATACTGCATCAATCACTCCCCTGTGGCCAATTTCAGGGGTCATTTTCTGAGACTGGAAATATTTCTACTCCTACTCTGTAAATACTGTTCCTGAAAGCTTTGCTCTTTCTATAGAGCCTTAAACACCCCCCACTGAAATCTGCAAAGGGAAGTGGACAGCACCAAGTAATCCTGTACTCTGGCAATGGCTGAAAGCAAAGAAAGGCTAGCTCTGCTAGCTAGGTATTGTGTAAGGTTTCCCCAAATCAACACTGTGGACTTGAGCACAAAGAGAGTCTTAGAAGCAGCTTAAGTAACATCAGGTTCTGACTTGTGTTCTTAAGCTGTCATTTTATCTCTAGCTAAAATTTAGAATGCTGAAAGCTTTCTGCAGAAACTTAAGAACACAGAGAAGACATTCCAGTTGTGGCTGTTTCTGCTGTGGCAAGAAGTTGCTAACAGAACATCCTTACTGTAAAAACAAAAATTACCTGCATTCCTTCAAAAATTGTAGGGTATGTGATATTGCGGTGTTGTCTCTGCAGGCACAAATACTGTGTGGGTTGAGTACAAGGATGTGTTCTGTACAGCTGTATTTGGGGGAACACAAAGGGGGAGGAATACATTGCTTTTCTTCTCCATATTTGGAAAGATGCTTGGCCATGTTTCATTGAGTAATTCAAGCAAAAAGCTATTTGGCTAAAGGACAGCAATCCTCAGACTGTTTGTTTGCAGAAGGGTTTTTAACTGGGGGTAAAGATTTCCCTTTTGTTTAGTAAGCAGGGTGGTATTAAACAACCATATGATCTTGTGGGGAGACAGTAAAGAATTACTGGAATTCATGAAGTCTGTGGATTTTAATAAGACAATTAGAGAGATACAGTAATGTGATTGTAGAAGCAGCTTAAGTGCTGCTCTCAAGCTTTCCTTAAGACCAGTCAGCCCTCTTCTGCCACATGACAAAGGCAGTTTATTCACAAGATCTAATGTTTTTTTGTTACCTGCTGGTTTGTAATGGAATAGTCTCAGTCCAGCATCACCTTCTTATGCACACTGTCATCAAAAGCCACATGAAACCTGCATTTTCTGTTCAAATAATGAAGCCCAGGGCAGATATTTTGACCGTCAGGGACACTTAAAGTGGGAAAAACTCCTTCTGCTCTCCATTTTCCCATCTGCTACAGATAAGTATGAACCAAAGCACAAATAATATGCATG
Source organism: Manacus vitellinus (assembly GCF_001715985.3). Taxonomy (NCBI): domain Eukaryota; kingdom Metazoa; phylum Chordata; class Aves; order Passeriformes; family Pipridae; genus Manacus; species Manacus vitellinus. The sequence continues at coordinate 9,494,811 of NW_021940917.1, read as the reverse complement.
AATACAACAGGGAAAAGACCATCAAAAGAAGAGGGCTTAAGCGCACCAACATGGAAAGGATTTGTAAAGAGCTGGCAGGCAGGCTTGGAGAAGGCAATTTCATTACAACAGAGATTTCCCCTGGAAATGCTGCTTTCAGAAAAGCTTAGTGAACATATAGTGAACAGAATGCTTGCTGTTTACACAAACACACACACACAACCTCCACCAATTGCAAGGTGGTTTTTTTCTCTTGCAAGAACAACCTCGTGGAAAAAATTCCTTCTTGAGGATTTCACTGGATGAATTCAAGCTTTTAAGTTAATACCAGACATTTTTCTATAGTTTTCTTAAATCACATCAGGAACACACTCGAATACTTTGGCTGCCCTCACTCTCCCTCATACCATTAGATCGTGCTTACTACAGATGTTGATACTGCCTTCTCAGAGTGTCTTGTAATGCTTTACTATCTCCTCTCTGCACAACTAGATTGAATGTCAATGAATGTAAAGACAGCTACCTGTGTTATGTACAGGGGAAAACATATGAGAAGAGTTATTCACTATATACAGGTCACCGATTCTTTTCAAAGTTTTTTTCATGCTAATTACTCAGGGACTGAAATTTCTCCTCACCATTCAAATTTTCCTGGATTTTGCTTCACATCAGTACCATGCTAGAGCCTCAGTCTTGCATACACAGTCAGAACTTAGCTGTTCACCTATTTACTCCTTTTCTACTGTGAACTCCCTGTGTGACAAATATATTTACATCTCACACTGATGACTTCATTCTGCTGCCCTGTACACATACAGATGAAGCTTTTATTTACACCAGTAAGAGCTTCTGTGAAGCATGACTGCAGGAGCTGCATGACCTAGGAGAATACACATTTTCACAAATTGTACATGTATTGAGGATTAATTTATAATTGCCCTGTTATCTTTTGCATTCATAATTTTGATGAGATCACTAAGACTGACATCAACTGCTCTGTTCTCACAGTTAGTCACCTCTGATTGCATATTGGCAGTACAGGAGGTGCATATGAAAGCTGGCCTTTGATATTAACTGTCATTCCTTTGCTAAAAATATTTCTAATACATTTTCCTTTGCTTTGCTTCTGAGTCCTAAAATGTGTGGCATTTATAAATATGAATCTGGCTTTATGTAAACATGTAGAAAACAACAGAACTAGAAGTTAGTTTCCCAACAAACTAAACCAGTCTAGAGAAAAGTACTTTTTACAATCTGAAAACTCAGGAGTAGCAGCAGCAGCAGCAGCAGCATCATTACTGCAATGGTCCACTACAGTTAGGAGCACCTTGCAGAAACCAGACTCCTCTTGGCTATACTTTTCCATTCTTTCATTCTGCTTTGTGCAAAGACCAACATGATCTATAGCCCAGTACAGTGCAGAAGAAGGTGTACTAGTAGTGTGACTCAGACCAGAGTGGATGCAACTACAGCATCATTTCTTTAATCTTCCAAAGACCAACGATGCAAATCAACTTTCAGAGAATTTTGGTGGTTGTAGCAATTTTCAGCTACCTGTCCGAAACAAAAAGTTTGCGGAGTAGCCCAACTGTGATGTTATATCCTTTATTTCACTATAACATTAGCAGAAACTGGTCTGTCCACCAGCTATTCATCCTTCAGTACCAGAACTACTCTTCACATTTGACTCTGTAAGAGTGTCTGATTGGTATCTTCTCTTCAAGCACTAAGTCGCAGAAGTATACTTCCTGCAGAAGAAACAGAATTTTGTGAAGCACTTGGACTACTACATAAAGTAAAAAAATAATGTTGGATCCACATATCAGATGCATCATTTCCCTAATTAAATATCTTCTGTCACTTAGTCTCCTGTCATTTGCAGCCAAACTTGAGTATTGCTGGAAAGTCAAAAGGACAGTATTGGATCAATTTTCCACCACTGGGAGCCCCAGTGAATAAAGAGTAAAAAATTCCATTACATGTAAACGTGGGGTTTGACTTGCAAATGTACTAATGTACCTGTGTATTCCATAGCACTGTGATATGTCAACAAAAGTAAACTAAAGGAGAGAGGAGTAGAAAATGTATAAAGGAAGGAAAAATACCAACTAAAGGTGAAGAGTTGCAATCAACATGTTTACATGGCTGATCTATCCCAGGGGAATGTTTCTGAGACTGAGTTACTCCTGGAAATGGAGTTGATTAGGTAGAAAACTGTTTTATACTAAACTAAGGGCTAAAATAAACCAAAGTTCTTGCCTCATAACAGTCTAGAGAATTAAATCTGTAGCGAGGTTGGCTGAAGGAATAGTGGGTCCTGAGTTTGGGCAGGAGGTCTCTTCAGAAACATTTCTCTCTTCCAAAGTGATTCACAGACAGCAAGACAACACAGGAAGAAATTTCCAAGAAATGGCTTGTAATCTCACACGTGGCTATAAGGAATTTTTCATAACAAGCCCAAGTTATTGTCACTGTTGCTACATCCATGTATATCTCTCTATATATTTATGTACACATATTGATGTACATATGCAAGTGCTGTCCCTACCTTTCATGCACACACCCTTGTGGAAACACACCCCTCTGTACCCAAACACTTCGCCGACACTTCGCTGAGACATACATCAATAAAGTATTGTAGGTACATCTTGAAGGTTGGAAAACTGAGTCCACACATGGCTGAAGTGAACAAGAGAGTGAAACTGTGACAGCCAGGAGCAGGACCAGAGCATTCGGACCCTTCAAACCTCCCAGCCGCAGGCGCATCCTCCGCGCAAAACAAAGGACTAAATTAACCACGATTAATTCAGCACGTGTCAGTGCAAGCCCTTGCTCCGTACCCGCGAGCAGCAGCTCCAGCCCGCGCGGCGGGGAAGCGGAAAAGGCGCTCCTCTCTTTTCGGGGGGGTCCTGCCTTTTCGCCCCCCTTTCCC
>NW_021940917.1:8555383-8779686 GCF_001715985.3 Manacus vitellinus | reverse complement strand
TGATCACCTTCCTAGTTCCTTCCTGGTTACAAGCTGGTCTCCAGGAAGGCCTAGAGTGAAACCATCACAGATGGGCTCTGTCCTTTAGTCATGTTGGTGTGCCAGGTTATGGTTTGTTTGGTTTTTTCTATCCTTTACTCTTGGCAAATGGAGCACTGACACTTGTTTGGAACTTGATTTCTCTTACTGACTATAAATCCAAGAAAACAGATTAACAAACATGAAGACTGTTCGTGGCATTCCAGCACAGCATTCATGCCTGCATGCTGATATACATTTTGCTTTTTGCTCACAGATTTACATTTTATTTTTTCAGTCTGTATAAAGAAGTGGCTTTTTGGCTCTCCTTCCTGTCCTGTGAGTTGACACAGACCTCAGAAAACTTGGGCAAATAACTTGTCCCATTTACCATTCACTTACACAATTGTTAAATACATCAGACTGTTTATTATGCTAGTGCATAATAAGATAGCCATATATACCTATAACATACATCCACAACTTATCCATTAAACTATACCCCATGTCACCTCTTACATTAATTCGTTTGTGTCAGTTTTGGTATGAACTCATTAAGTAGCAGGGGAGCTGATTGTTCATGTCCTGTATAGAAGAACATTTTTATGGAATAACAGTACAATCCTGACAGGAAGACTTTGACCGTGTAAATACAGAAGAGAAATAATAACAATATTCTTAGCAGCAGAGAGGTATTGTAATATGTATATGCACTCTGAGTAGCTAGAAAACATTTGAAACTCCTCATTTTATTTAAGGAGGCTTTATTCAAGTAGAGCTGCAAAATGTGGCTAAATATTTACTCAATGAAACTATGATAAATTAATTTTAAACATTTATTCAAGGACAGAAATAAATCAGTTGTGCCATGAACAACAGTCTAGTTCCTGATAAATATGCTTTTCTTACAGGTTTGTCTCCTCTCTGTGTAGAATTTCCAGCTGCTCCTGCACCTCTTGGGACTCCTTGTCCTGGCAAATGCTTGGACGTGCCATGGCTAATCGTGTGTGTGCACGTTGGTCTGCCAGGGTGTGTGAGCAGCTGCCTAGCAGAGTATCTAATGCCTGAGGTCTGTGGTCTTTCTGCAAGCTGGGATGTATTCCCTGCTTGTCGAGTCTCCCCCAGCCTTGTAAGACCTTTGCATCTTTGAACTTCCATCCCTTTCTAATATGATGAGAGTTGTGTTTGCAAAGGTTAAAGTAAAGTTCAAAGTCATCATTTTTTTTTTCTGGAGTGTGATTAGGAGAGTACTCTCAGCACAGGCTCCAAACAGAAAAGCAGGCTACAAGTCCACCTTAGAAGCTGTTTCACTTGAAGTGTTGAACTTCATCCTCTCTGGAGAACTGTGTAAAGAACTGGTCCTCAATACTGTTTTCTGACCCAGTGAAGGCAAAGGAAATAGATGTTTTAAAAGTGTGCATGGAAATCAGTTTAGCACAAAGTTGTAAATTGTGAGCTCTTGTGGTAGTTTGAGCCACATTAGAAATCCAAAATCCGATTTCCAGACTTCCTCCCACCCCTTCCCACAATTTTTCCTAGCACTGGAGAGAAACTTTCAGGCCAGAGGCTTCTATAGGGGAAGGGGGAAGTATATACATTTATTTACACAAATAAATACTATACAAACTAAAGGTAACTATATATATATATTTATATATTACATTTCTATCAGTCCTTTTAAGCCCCTCCCTTTAATTTTAGTCCAGAAGAAGCCTTTTCAGGCTGCTGGGTAATGCAGTCTCTCTCATGGGAATGTTCTGGGCCCCTGAACACTCTCTAACCAACCTTCAGCTGTTTGTTGCAGTTTTTCTTCTCACTAAGTCCGAGAAAGTAGCTTTGAGTCTGTTCTCCTCGGTCTGTGTCATTTCTGTTGTATGATCTCTCTCTCTCGGTCTCATACCTCGGTCCGTAGGCTGCTGCAGTGTAGTTCAGCTTATCAAGCGTCCTCCGAGTCAGTTCTCGGCTGCCCCCAGTCAGCTTTGGCAGGGCAACTCCCGAGCTCTTGGCCTGTCTCCAATTTCACCTGGGATTCTTCTCCTGAGCGTCAAACCTCCTCCTCTGGCCCGTCTCTTGGCTCAGCTTAAATGCTGAGACTTAAAATCCACCCCCCACCAGCCTAAATGCAGTGGGGGAGGAAAAAGCCCCCTAGTCTTGGCCACAGGCAGAGTTCGGTCCAGCTATACACTGTCCCAAGCATCCCGCAGCTGCAGCGGGGGAGAAGAGGGCCTGGCCTCCTCCCTTACCTCTCAGGTGCTGTGAATCTCTTCCTTCACAGCACACACTCCAAATGCTGCCTCTAACTCTGGCCTAGGCAGAGTTGGGGGCTGCAGGGCTCCCCTTGCCCCCTGGAGGGGGAAAGAAGGAGCCCAGCCACCCCCTGGCCTTCTCCACCCACACGCAGCAGACGCCAACAGAAACACTGCCAGCAGATTCCGGTGCTGTGTGTATGATTTTGAGCAGAAGCGAACAACATGGATGGTGATTGTCTCTCCAGGGAACACTGCCCTGGCACCCAATCACCTCTGAACCCCCCCCCCCGAACTCTCATGGGGGGCCAATCTTAACCCATGGCAGCTCTTCATTGAGTTTGTGCCCTTCATAGCCGCTTCACTCTGACTGGAGATTATGTAGTGACAGGAAAGGTCTGGCTGGGCGAAATCACCAACAGAGAATTTCAGAAATAAAACTGCAAGGTCAGTAACAAGTCAGTTGGAGTACTTTGCTAAATTAAAGATGGGGATGAGAGAAAATATACTGAAATGCAGTTCTTTGGGATGTGTGTGCTGCTATCTGTTTGCAGTAAGTAAATGGCACAAGCTGTCAACAGATGCTCTTACACCTGCAATAGATAGTTCAGCCAGAACAGAGAAGGGTAGCTTTTGATTCACTACCAATGACACTTTAATAAAATAGAGAAAAAAATGTCTGCAGTCTCTAATAAGCAATATATCAACCAAGTACTGTCAGCTTGTGTAGAAAGTTCACAGTATGATTTATTATGTTAATTACAGTCATGGTCCTCATGCTCTTGAGTCTGCTCATATTCTCAGCTTGATTTAAGGATACTCTTTGGCCAAGACTTAAAGTGCAGCTTATTATGATTAATGTAATAAAATATTTATTACATTCTCCTTTTCTTTGTTTCTCTGCTTGCTGCCCCAGTTAGACTGCCTCATTTGAAACACTGATATAAATTAAATTTCAGATGATGAAGATCTTCATCTGGTTTTAATCTCTCTCTTCAGTGTTATGTTTTTTTCACATCCTTTGTTCTTATTTTCTCTTCTCTCCCCCACATCTTTATTTCCCTTCCTATTTCCCAGCTCTGCTGCTCAGCTGCTGTCTAAAGTGAATCAAAAGCCAGCAAACTTCATAGCCCTGGCTCATCCCTTCAAGATCTCTTGCATTGCTTTCTCCAATATGCTTATTAAAGTTATTTCTTACGTGCAATGACATTAAAACTGGTGGTAGGCTGTAGCTGAGAACATGCTAAGCCTCTGGTGATGTGGGGTGGAATGTTTTATATGTTCTACATTTACGTTCTCCTTAGAGAAGACTAAACTGTAAGGGGATGCATGCTTGGGCCCAGTTTCTCATTCTTCTTCCACAGGGTTTGCAGAGAGGCACAAAATTCCACTGTGCCAAATTTTCCAAAATGCCATATAAATTTGTACTTGTTATTTTGTGCAAGCCAGCCCACTAGTTATACTGTTAGCTGAGCAATCAGTGCTTCTGAGATCTGTATACACATCTGCAAAACTGGGTTTCTCTGGATGAGTAAAGGTGAACACCTTTCTGAAAATTTAAGCACTTAGCTTGGTTATGTAAGACATGGGGGTTTGCCATGAAAATTTGTATAATTTTTAAATTATAAGCTTAGTTCAACAAAGGAGGTGTGTCTCAGATCTTTACGGGTTTTTTCTCTCCGCATTTTTGTTTTTCTTCTTGTTATTTTCTCTTAGCAGCTTATGAATCAAGTCATTGTATACACAAGAATGTTGTTCAGTTGTGCTCCTCTTCCACCTTCAAAACATATAATGACTTAGTCCAGTTTATTGCTACACTACTACAGAAGCATATACTTAGATACAAGGACTCCAGTCCAGAATGCACTTTTAATATGCTTTTTGGACTGGAAACTTATTTGGAAGAAAAACTGATACTCTGCTGAGGATGTGTATACAATACTTTCTGGATTGGTGCCAAGCCAAGTCCTTTTGGAAAACAAGTGCATCACTTCTACCATGCATCATACAGCTTCCAGTTCAGAGGGTAGGTTAGGCAATCACAATCATTCCTTGAATTCCTTCTGCCACAGAGCATGAAAGTAACTAACATACTTTGAAAGGGCAACATTTCTCTATATTGCCAAAAAGTCCTGGGTAAAAAAAGAATTTTATTTTCTAGAGTTAAATATGTAACCTGAAGAAAATAATTGGCAAAAAAATTCTCTTTTCTTTAGTCTTAAACTGAAACCAGTACTTTGAGTTTTCTAATGGTGTTAGCCATGAATTGTATGGAAACTATTAGAACATTATATGGCTGAATGCAAAGATGCATGCTCCACATAAAGCTGACGTTAGCTTCACATTCTAGGTAATGTTTTGCCACTTATGAGCTCCAGCAGCACTTCAATGTCACCAAACTATCTGATTTATTTAACCTGAGCTCTGAACAAAAGCAATTATGGTTTAGAAGTGAACATTTTTGAAGAAAGTTTAGGCAGTTATTTTGAAGCACGTGGGGGTTTACGTTTTTTTAAAGTTTCCTAATATTTTTGGGTTTGCAGTATTGAAAACTCTAAGTGCAACTTTTATATCCTCCACCTCTGTGAAGAGTTGAGTCTCTGAATGTCAATTATATAAAGGTCCAAATAATTTGTTTTTATAACCTTCCTTTAAAGGTAATAGCTATGGACATAAGAGAGGGATGAGGCAGGGCAGGTAGACCTGAAGGTGGTTGCAGGCTAGGTTATAATCCAGGTGGCTGACCTGAAACAGGGCAGCTAAAATGACAGACTCCAGTCCAGCTGTGAGCTGAGTATATTATGCCTGTGTATCACCTAAGTACCAGGTATATGAATTTCTTCTGTACTCTTGCAAAATACCTTTTGTTTCTGCTGTTCTCCGTAGTGTGCCCCAGGGAGCAGCTGTAGTGTCCTGCTGTGCAATGCTGCAGCGTTGGGCAAGCCTGGGAGAGCTGGAATTGGTATATTTGTTCCTGACAAATGGAGATGGAATCTGTGTAAATATCCCACGGTTGAGGCACAGAAGAAATAAATCCCATTTTGCATTGCAGCAATTTATGGTAGTGCATCTCAGAGCAGCTTTGAAAGGAGATAGGAAATTGCCCCAGAGATGCCACTGTAAGTGTTCAGTGGAAGAAGTCAAATGCGAGGTAAAGATGGCATTCAGCACTTCTCTTTTCCACTGTCCCTGATGAAACCAAAACCAGACAACTAGATGAAGTGGAAATCATACTTTGAACAAATGAAAACATGTTTTTATTTAGAAAATGCATTTTTAGAATCTTTGTGCTGCAATGGCTCGTGTACAGTCAGGTGGAGAAGGAAGGAAGCCTTGTAGAAATCAAAGTCCCAAGAGCGCTGCTGTTTTGCACTGTTCATTGGTGATTTCCAGTATCCACTGCCTTAAAAGGGTGATACAATCAGTCTTCATAGGAGGAGATAAATTCTCATGTGCTTGTCATAGCTACAAATTTCCTGACATGTGAAGATCATGCAGTAGTCCCATTAAATGTGTATTTTACTGTTGGCTTTGCCAGCAGCCAAATTGCATCTCATATCTTTTCAAGCTGCTGTAGGAAGAAAGTAGTGAAAGTGAATGCAAACTGGAAACCAGCATTAATATCTGAGAGAGCATCCACTTGTCAGACCATTGTATACCTTGCAAAAAAAATATACAGGTGACTAAACTTTGTTCTAGTGACTCAACTTCATGGAGACCGATGAATGAATATTCCCATGCTCATTTGCTTGCAATCTGTGTCTTTTTTTTCTCTGACAGATCTAAAGCTTTTTAATTTTAGAGTAATAAAACACTTTGCTGATAATTTTTTTGGATGAGGTCAGCTGAATAGAAGTGTAATTTTTTTTGTCAAAACCCATAAAATTTTCTCAAGTGGATACTAATAAATAAATTTTTCTCATACTACAGATTTTACATGCTGGTGAAAACCTTTTCTGAAAATGTTAAACTACACAGAGCTTGGTTTAATGTAGTGGAAACAGGGAAATTTAACCGTTAAACAGTTTAAAGAGTTTAGTAATAACATCAGATAGGTAGGGCAGCAGTTCAAGAAAAATGCAGAAACACTTTCTTCTGCTTCAGTAATCTGCATTTGACAAGGTTAGATCCTGTTATCCTTCAGAGCTTTGAAGCTGTTAGATGTCAAAAACTAATGAAAGTGTCCATCCAGTCACAGAGTTTCCCCCCCTCTTTTGACTCTAACTCACCAAGCTTAAGCTTAAAATTATTATGGCACAGGAAGTGCTTTATTTGGCCTTAGGACTTCCTAGTGAATTGGTTATTATTGGGTTTGAAATAATAACATTAAAACATGCATATTTGTGACTTAAGCCTGTGACTGCTGCATGTGTGCAGAAGTTGCCCCAAGGAAGTTAGTCTGTACCAGACAGTAGAAGTGCCAGAAATGTCATTCTCCAAATGTTTAGCTCTCCTTGTCTCTCAATCTCATGATGTTTCTACAAATGCTTAGAGGCACTTCTTCTGGGGAGACCTTCTACTCTTACCCTCACTCTCACTTTTGGCAGTAAGGCAGGAGTATGGCCTTCACTGGGTTATTCCTGTGATATGGTGATAAACAGCTCTTGGCTTTCTAGGTTTTGCATGCAAGAAAGAGTGCTGATACTCAAGGATGCCATGGTATGACGGTGGCATTCAGCTGGTTCTGACAGGGAAGCAGTAGCACTGCTTCCAGGAGGGCATGTTTGTCAGAGGGTCACACAGCTTTTCCCCTCTGTGACTTGACCAAACCTCCCTTGCACAACAGCGTGACCTCTGCTCACTGTGACTGTAGACTCGAGAGTCGTTTTCCTGCTGACAGTCTCTTGAAACAGGAGGAGACAGGAGTAAAGAAAGGTAGGAGCAGGCTGTGCTTTACTTGAACTTTTTTAGTAGACTGCATATGGCCATGTCCCAGAGGTTGGCTATTGCTGCTTTCCAATAATTGCAGAACAGGGGCAACAGCCAACCTGCAAAGTCTGGGGAGTACTTAGCTCCAGCTAAGTATGTGTAGTGATATGGAGATATGTAGTGCTTTGTGTGTGATTAACTAGGCTTTTTCACTTGAATGAAAGCATTTTGGTGGAGGCAGGCCTGCTGCAGAAGCATTTTTCTAGTCTGGACACAAATTTGGTAGAGAAGACTTTGGCTAGAGATGTGATTACCACCAAAAAACCCACCTTACTTTTAATGTATGTCTGTGAAATCTCAGTGCTTACAACCCACAGAGTTTAAGACTGTTTGCAGTAATAACTCAGGTTTGTGACTCCCACTATTCTTACAAATCTTCTCTGAACATTAATAATCTGCATCTGTCTGTCATGAAAGCAAGAGCCTTTACCCCACCATATATAATTACAGATATGTCCTTTTCAGGCAATCCAAGTGTATGTATGTGTGCGAGCTGAATAAAACAACCCTGAGTTTGATAACTCTGCTGATAATATTAAGTCTTGGCTGCATTAAGATCAGATTATGAAAAGATCAGAAAACAGCTGTTTCTCTGTGGGAGAGACCATCTGATGGTTATGAGCTATCCTGGAACACTTGGCTCCCACTGGGTTGTCTGTTTAATCTCTCCAGGTCACTATCTCTTTGTCTTCCTTTGAACTGGAACATCTTAAATACTTGGCACATTTTGAAATTCAAAGTTGGAAGTTTACCCTGGATCCCACAGTAGGGCGGGTTATACTGGCTTCTTCTGCCACATTCTGGTTTTCTTGGAAATGATACTCTGATGTGGGATCAGATAGGAAACACAAAAGCTCCAACCAGGTCCTTTGTGCAGTGATGCAGCTGAGGGGGCAGGACCTCAGGAAATGCATCTCCAAGTCAATTTATTTTTTCATGTTTCTGCTGTAGTCTGTAAAACAGGTAACAGCACAACCAGTTCCAAAGGGTGCACTGTGACAAGGAAAAGGAATTAAGAATAACGTGTCTTGGTAGATCAATGATAACAATTATTTTTGGTTGGTTGGTTCTGACCATCTTACTAGCTGAGAGTATTCCTAAAGCCTAGCAACAGACACCTACAGAAGATTTATAAGAAAGGTGCAAGTATACATAACACCTCCCCATTCTCCTGTCTTCTGTCAATTTGCAGCTCAGGCCTTTCTGATACAGAGGTGTTCCCTTGCATTGAGGAGGGCTTTGTGACTTGTTTTTTATGCTTTTACCCAGTTTTGGAACCCATGCAAACTGAAGAGTTGATAATACAGTTGATGGTGAGCAGTGGAGGTCCACAGGTTTATGTTTGCAGTAGTCAAGAAACTAATGTAGATCCTCACCAGTGTTTGCAGTAGTTTCCACCAGGTCCACAGCACATTAAAAAAAAATTACAAAAGAACTTTTGGTCTCTATTCAACAAGATGCAGCAAAGTGAGACAAAGCAAATGTCTGGGAACTGTTACACTGGAAACTCCCTGCATTTGTGCCATGCTATGACACATCACCAATACTTGAGTGGTCTCATAGGAAGAGAATAATCCACTGCTACCATTGCAACCTGGATTCAGAGCCAAAGTAGAGGTAGAACTCTCCTGATGTAGCTGCATGAGAAGCTGACCCCATTATTTTTTAGCATTTTCCACCTGCCTTGTGGAGTAACACACACCACACCACAGCACTGCAGGAATACAATGTTTCTGGGGTACTGTTTCACTCATGTAACTTGGGGAGATCTTTATTTCAACCTGGGTTTTATAGCTGTTAGCTGCAGATAGTGCAATTTCCTTTGCAGATTAAGGAAAGATGCTGTAACATAAATGACTGACGGGGTGTCACTGCTGTGTTGTGACAGGCTATCCTCTAAGAAGTAGTGATTGATGACATGTATAAAACTGAGCCATTATATGTGGTGTTTATATTGAAATAGTACTTAACATGTGGGCTGTCAGTCAAAGCACTGATTACTTACACAGTTCTATAAGTGGTGGTGGGTGCAGTGAACAACATACTAGATTAAATGTTTGGTTTGAAGCTTTAAAGAGGGTTGTCTCTTTGTTTCCAGCCTGCATCTAGCTGTATTAAAAGGACCTATTCTGTACATTGCCTAAAGCATGAGACTTCACTGCAGGATGCTAGGAGGTCTTTTTGATGCTGACATCAGTATTAAAACGAGTTTCTGAGTCAGGCTGGTGGCCTTTCTTTTCCCCCTTGAGCACAGATCAAGCTCTGTGCTCTGTGGCAGCATTTTTTCATGTCTGCAGAAGCCCCCAAAGGCCTCATCTGCAGATGCTTACTTTTCTGTCCTTTGCAGAGGATTTGAGGACCCCTCTCAGCAGGTTTCCCTAAGTGCTCTGGGTGTGGCAGACGCTTTGCAGTGAAGACACAGGACCGGTTTCTGTTCTGCTGGGAAGCCCTAGGGCAAGTCACTCTCCATACCTCTCTCTGCAGGTGTGGTATGGAGGTGATGGGGTGAACTTTCTTGAGAGTCAGTCTGTAGATGGGTGGGAGGAGAAGCTGTCCAGCATGCACCAATGTTTCTACACCACATGAAACACTGCAAGTGGGCTAGGGAGGGAGAATGGGCTACTTTCCTTTCCCTGCTACCTCCTCCTCTGTTAAGAGGCTCGAAGGGAAGATGAGGAGCAAGTGTCTGAGCCCTGGTGCAAAGCCATGGGTGTGCTACACGGCCTGACATAAGCTTGGCCTGAATGACAGAGAGGCAATGGGAACTTAACCTGGTCTCATACTGCTTTGCGGTGTGTATCTTGGGTGGGAAACACCTGGTGAGTGGTACTATGGCACTGTTAAGAGGACAACAAAATGTTTGGGTTTTGCAACAAAACAGAACAAAAAAAACCTTGCTTTTTAAAGTAGAATAACTGGATTTTTCCTTCTTTGCATTTGCTGTTACTCTTCTAAAACCATGAAAGTTTATCACATTCGGAGTGACAGTTCCACCTGTGTGCTTGTAAGCTGCATCCTTGTGCAAACAGATATTTTCCTTATGCCAAGAATACAGTCCTTAAGAACACACGTCACTTATACTTAAAGGCTTTTCCTTTTTATGCTTATTTTATGATCAGCCAGAAAATCAGCTGTCAGTAACACATATCACAGTGGTAGCATCTGAATATTGTGTTTTGATATGCCACTGATTATAAGGATCTTTGAGTATAGCCTAAGTATCTTTGAGTATAGCTGTAGAGAGCAATATCAAGCTGTTTCCAGAATTTGATTTTTCTGCAAAATGAAAAGAAATTGTCACAATTGTAATTCCACTGTCAAGGTACAGTTTGATTACACAGAGAGACTATATAATCATGTGTTTGATCCGTATCTTCGGATGTAAACATATTAACTATGTTTTTTTATTCTTGTCCATTTGTAAATTGCACATTGCTCTGTAGTAATTTAACCTGTCAACACCTTTGTTAGGATGTGCTGCATTATTTTGTATTGTACATTTCTGGCTATATTTATTTAGCTCTTTAAAAATGTGCCTGATTAAAGATAAATATTACTGTCATAAATACAGTGCTTTAGTATTTTTTTGTAGAAAACAAAATGAAACCAGTACAACCTCTGGTTTCACAAGTGAAACAATTCAGAATATGTTTATTACTGAGACTGAGCCATGCACACAGCATTGGGATCTACAGAAAATCCTTCTGCCTTGCATTTGTTCTAAAAAGCAGAGTACCTGTAATCTCAATGTTTTCAACAAATCTCCATGCACAAAACTGTGCCCCAGTGTCATGAGGATCTCACTTTAGTTTTATATCACACTCTAGTACATCATTTGTGAAACTGAAGTTGGCTTTTCAGACATATGACAGGTATGTAAAGATGTTTTCCAGTGCTCTTTGTGAAATTGATTTTAATTTTTTTCCCTTTTTAAGGAGATTTGTTTAGGGGAAAAGCACATCACACAAACTCACTGCTTTTGCTTTCTTTTGTCTGTCCCGTTCTTCTTCTTCCAGACCAGGATGAGAGAGCAGCAGAGCTCAGCAGAGAGCAGAATGAGAAGACCATTCGCAGCACGCAGACAGCTCTCCGCAATTTCCGAGAGTTCCTCATCTCCAAGTACCCCTCTGAGACCCGTGAGATCTATGTCATTCCCTGCAAAGAGCTTGATGCCTACCTTGCTTCCTTCTTTGTGGACGCCAGACAAAAGGATGGGTCTGAATATGAGCCAAACAGTCTGGCCAACTATCAGTGTGGACTGGAGCGGTATCTCAAAGAGCACAGGTATGGATACAGTATTACGAGGGATAAGGAGTTCAAAAGGTCCCAGGAAGCTCTAAAGCAAAAGCAGATAGAGCTGAGGTGTAAAGGAAAAGGAAACAAGCCACACAAATCCATGAAGCTCACCTTTGCTGATGAGCTTATCCTGCGCAAAAGAGGCTTATTGAGCCGGTACAATCCTGAGGGGCTGCTGAACCTGGTGTGGCTAAACAACACTAAGGCCTTTGGACACTGCACGGGTTTCCACGGGTCTACCCTCAAGTGGGGAGACATCCGGCTGCGGGTGACAGAGACTGGGTTGGAGTACCTGGAGTGGATGGGGCCAGACAACGGAGACGTCAGTGCCAAGAGCAAGAGAGGTGGGACGGACTCCCGGGTGTATGCCACCCAGCACTCCCCCCAGACCTGCCCCGTGCAGGACTACAAGGAGTATGCCCAGAGGCGCCCTCCGGCCATGCGCTACGAGGATGCGCCTTTTTACCTGTCCATCAAACCCGTCGTCAACTTGGCCGCGCTTCACTGGTACAACTGCCAAGCCCTCGGGAAAAACAAGCTTGCCAAGATGGTAAAGACGATGTGTGAGAAAGGCAACATCCCCGGCCGGAAGACCAACTTCAGTGTCTACCAGAGCTGTAGCACCCTCTCAGAAGCACAGAGCAACCAGCTGGTGCTGATCTGCAATAACTTGAGCCAGCAGGCGGCCCAGTCCATGGCAAGCCACTCCAATACCGGCAACTTCATAGTGTCAGCATCCTATGACTCTTCATCTGACACGGCCTGAAAGAGGGATATGACCTGAACACTTTTTTCTTTTCCTTTTTGTTTCAAACATTGAATCTGTGCTCAATAATACACATCAACTGTGATTGTACACTATTCCTCCCCATAGCCCTCTCTCCAGTGTTAAATCACTTTATAAGAATATATAAATATATAATATATTTTTCTTTTTGCAAATAAGTCAACAGAAATAGTTTAGTATTACTAACATAGTATTTATAGTGTTAATACAAAAATGAAAGGTACTTATGGATTCTAATATAAATGCAGATTTTAAAAGGATAAAAATGGTTCTCAGGCAACACAAGATAGACTGAAAATACCCTCTGAAAATACCATTTTTAACATACATATATTAGTGAGTGTAAATCCCCAGAGAGGCTTACGTAGCAATTCTGTTTCAAAGCATTTTTTCAACTTGGTATTTTAACATAGCCTCCCACTGTGGAGGAGACAGACTTTACACTGGCTGCTGCTTCTTACCTGCTGGCTTATGCTTGATCAGCAAGACCAAGAAATAAGAAATACATCAATGTAAGTTCACAAAGCCATTTACAGCATTTTTTGTCTGTTTTTTATTATGTTTTCTGAGGCTCATTTGTGCTAAAAAAATCCTGAAGTCAGCTAAAAGCTATTTTTAACTTTTGTTTTTGTTGATTTTTTTTTTTGATCAGAAATGTTGCTAGTTTTTAGACTAAAAAGTGTTGTTCTCAACAATATGCAAAGTATAATGACAAAACCACTGTCATACACATAATTTTATCTCTCTAGGCATAGGTTGTTAGTATTTTGTCACTGTGTGTACATAACATAAAATCTATTGACTCAGAGCAGTCTTTCAGTATTCTGGGAAATGCAACAGTGCAGAAAAATCTGCAGTCTTATCCCAAACTGTACAGAAAAATCGCATCAAATATGTCTTTAGCCATCATTTGAAATCCACCAAACAATAGAGAGTGGGACAATAATTTCTACAGAATTAAACAATTTTATAGAGAATTTAAAAGCTGGCTAGTTTCAAGAGCTGAAATACAGATTTAAATTGGCTACACATCATCTATTTCCATTGCAGACAATGTAAAATGTGTATATGAATCCAAAGGCAGAATTTGGTCCTTAAAGCCTTGAAATAATGAGTGCTGCTGTTCCAACATCTGACATTGCAATATGATTGTTCTTCTCCAAGTATGGGCAAAATACTAACAAATTCATTATTTCAGTGAATGATTATAATTCTTGACCTTTAAAATTATGAATGGTACTTTTCAAGTAATTAAGCTTAAGTTTAAGTTCCACAAGGATGTGCTAGGGCTATGATGAGGCTTTAGACAAGTCTGCTGGGGTGATCTGCCTGCTGAAGTCAATGAAAGAGTCAGCCTCAGCTGACTTCCCCTGGGTGTTGGATCAAACTATTACTGAGGGGTTTTCTTGTTTTGAGATTCTTAATTGTTGTGTTTCTTTATGTTTGTTTGTCTTTATTTCTTCACATTCCTGCATATCCTTCATATTCTTTAGATCTGCAACTGTGCAATGACTTTAATCATCACTAATTCCAAAGAAAAGGTGAAACAAAAGTAGCAAATAGAAATAACCCACCTGGCACCTAAAACCTCTTTTCTGTGTTGCTAGGATGAAATGTTCCTGTGTGTGAGGGAGGTGGCAGAATGTCTGCACCTCACTTAAGCCTTACTGAAGGTCTGATCTGGGGATGAAATAGGTAGCAGATGTGCCACTGGAAAGTCTTAAGTGCAGAGATTTCCACTAAAATAAGTATCTGTCCTCCCAGGAAGCTTTGTGCGGGTGACACAACCTGGCTCTTATCTCTTTGTTCTCCACATGTAGCAGGGCTGGTACAAAGTCTGGGCTTCCTATATGCCAGCTGTCCTGGAGTCTCGGCATGCCATGGCAGTGTAACCCCAGCTCTACAGCCTCCCATTTACTGGTCACTGTCTCTCAGGGCTGTAGGGTAGGCAGTGGACTGGTGGGCACAAGCAGTCACTCATATTGCAGAGCCATCATTTTGCAACTTGGTTTTTGAATTTGAGGCCAAATTATGGCACTACTGAAGTGACTGCAAGCTGTGTCCACGATTTTCAGTGCCATGGCAACTCTGACTTGTATGTAAAGGAGACAGAAGCACAAAAAGGCTTAAGGTGAAGGACAGCTATCCAGTTTCCAGATGAGGTGAGACATCTGATTGCTGTTTGCACTGCCTTGCCTTTCCACAGCAGTGCTTTTAATGTGATACAGATAAAAATAGTTTTGCAAGGCCTGTGCTGCTCTCTGTGGAATTTCTGTGCTGTTTTCCACTGAGGACTCATGCAGCTGCTTAATATGTGCTGAAGTGCAGAAAATCCCATGCCAAGGAGCTCTCTAGGGGTGCCAGGTGAGAGTTCAACCACAGAGCCTGCCTCTAGGAAAGTCTGGTCTCTGTTTCTCCCCCATTGGCACTCATCTCAACACTTCCAGTGGCAGCTATTGCAGGATATGACCCACTTCCCTACATTTCCTTTCCCGTTCTGCAATATGGGGATGGGCATCAGCTGGCCTTGGTGGAACAGCAGATCTCCACTTCCCACCTCTCCTCCCCTGCCCAACAGCCTCGCTTCACTCCGAGGAGCAGATCACAGGCTGTGCATGGGCTATGCTACAAGCAGACCTTTGAAGTGCTACTTCACATCAGTGCTGAAATTCAGCCCCAACACAGACCTCAGAAGAAAGAAGACTGGCACTGTTGAGTCTTGAACAGGAAGGTCATAAGAAGCATTTTCTATGACTTTGTAATTCCACATGCTGCCAAAGTTGTTGATTACCAGAGTATTAGGATGGTTTGTGCTGATGTCCAGGACATGCACCGGGTGAGGCAATGTCTCTGATACCCTTGACTTAGGAGGGCACATCAGCAGCCTTTTCTGTTTGGGGGATAAGCTGTGGAGTATCTGTGCTTATTGTGACAGTCTTGACATTATCACAAGGAAGGCTGAGGCCCAACTGGAATTGAATCTGGCCAAGGATTTTGATGGTTTGAAGGGCTTCTTCAAATAAATCAAAAACAAAAGGAAAACTAAGGATAATGTGGGCTTGTTAATAAATAGATTGATAACAGAGGACACAAGTTACTGAACACCACCTTCGTGTTGGTCTTCACTGGCTGACAAGACCAGCCCTCAGGAATCTCTAACCCAGGATACCAGGGTAAAGGAATGTTGGAAGTCAAGGAGGATTGGGTCAGAGAACACCTAATCAAACTTGACGTCCAAAGTCCATGGGCCCTGATGGAATACATCCATGAGTGCTGAGAGACCTCACTGTGTAGCCCTTCTGAAGGATCTCGACAGGCTTGAGAGATGGGCAGAGATGAACTGTCTGAACTTCAGCCAAGGTAAAGACAGGGTCCTCAGCTGGGGAAGAATAACCCTACACACCAGCACAGGCTGGGGGATGACCTGCTGGAAAGCAGCTCTGTGGAGAAGGACCTGGGGGTCCTGGTGGACGTGTAGGTGTCCATGAGCCAGCAGTGTGTCCTTGTGGCCAAACAGGCCAGTGGTATCTTAGGGAGCAATAGGAAGAGCATTGCCAGCAGGTTGAGGGAGGTGATCCAGCTCCCCTGCTCAGCCCTGGTGAGGCCTGACCTGGAGTGCTGTGTCCAGTTCTGGGCTCCTCAGTACTCCTGGAGCAGGTCCAACGGAGGACAACAAAGATGATTAAGAGACTGGAGTATCTCTCTGACCACACACTGGGACAGATTGCCCAGAGAGGTTGTGGGCTCTCCCTCACTGGAGATGCCCAGGAACTATCTGGGCACAATTCTGTGCTATGTGCTCTAGGATGGCCCTGCTTGAGCAGGCAGGTTGAACCAGGTGACCCACTTGTGGTCTCTTCCAACCTGACCCATTCTGTGATTCTGTGATTATAGGAGAAGTTTTTTCTGCTTTGTGGTATGTCTTGTAATTCCAATTTACGATTAGTGCTGATTGCAGATTGCCTGGCAGATTTGGATGGGGCAGCTCCACATAGACTGCTTGTTAAAGAAGTTAAACATATATGGCCAGGATATGATACTCAAGTAGTATTATAGTCCAAAAATAAATGTATTAGCTTTTAAGGGCATGTAATGCAACATATATTCAGTCTTCATTTGTGGACAGTTACAAGAAATTGAGTGACCACAGCTTATTTAATTACCATTTATATTAAGACCCTGAAAGGTTGTTAACTCATTGGGAGGGAGACTTAGAATTTAAACCACTCTTGTGGTTTTGTCTCATACTTGTAGAAGAGTAGATGTCATAGGTGCTGCAGCTTAGCTGACAGGGGACAACTCAGTTGCTTGTAATTATCTCCCAGTACTCCAACTGAGGGTATCACACCTGTTCCAGCAGCAAATTGCAAGCTCATGACAACGGTGTGCAGCTTCCATGGTGCTAAGATAGAGCAACATGGCCGGTGGCTATTGCTTCCAACTCTTACCAGCATTCCCCTCTGCCTAAATGAAGGACTGGGGTCTCCTACCATGGCTCTTGATGCTGAGTACCTTTGACCATGAAATCAAGGGCAGCTGGCAAAGCACCGTCCTGCCCCTGTCCAGCACAGGCCGCAGATGGTGGTTGGGTGTGGTGGCTGCAGTGAGGCACTGCAGGTGGCTGGCTGCATTCCTGGCTACATCATACTCTGAAGTAAAAGCTGAGCTTTTGCCCAGCTGTAAGACTGTGATTTCCTGGAGCTGGGGGTAGCTGGCTCCAAAAGGGGGCTTGCTTTTCTCCTTTCTTTTTCCTTTCTTTTTTTTGTGCCACTCACCTTTCTTTTACCTGGTGTTAGAGCTCTTCAGGGAGTGATTTCAATTCAGTAGCCCAGCAGAAATCACAGCAAAAAAAGGGGGAAGTCATATAATTTTCTGCCAACATACTGAGTTGGATCTAGTCAAAAACAGGTGCAAAGCCAGTTGGGGAGACAGAGGATGGTGTTCGCCTACCAGCATCGTAGAGTCATCGGCCTGGCTCGGCTACTGCATCCCATTGGAAACCCATCAAAAGGATAATGCAGATTGAGACTCTTCTGAGTTATTTACAGATGCATTTGATGCCTTGTGAACTATCTACAAGCTTCTGGGAGATTTACTTAGTGCTACCAAGAGCAAAATTTGGCCTTGAACTTAAGAAAGAGGCAAAGTGCCAAAGCAGAGACCTGCACACAGTGCAAAGGAGTCTGCACCAATGTTTGTGCTGGTTTTCCCACGTGGCCTTCTCACAACGCCAAAACAAGAATCAAACATGGGGATTATATATGGATGTCACCAGATTGATCTGGATGCAGCTGTGCACAATACATGCATTTGGATCTGTTCACGTGATTGTACATGTAGATGGACAGAGCTCTGGGCACTTTGAGTGGCTTAAGCTCTGTTTTATTAGTCACTCATGCATGTATTTATGATATTGTGGGTTTGCACAGTATTACATGTCTTCATGCAGGTAGTTGGAACTAAAATCTTTGATATCTGGGTGTTGCAAACTGCCTGTTTTATTTTAAAAAATGTATTTATGCAACAAAATGTATTTTTAAGAGCAGGAGAATGAAATACTGTCACGAACTACAATGTAAACTAAATTCCAAGGAATATGTAAAATAACAGCACATACTTTGTTCATTTGCACAATGCAAATAATTCTGTGATAGCAGCATCAGGGCTACTGACATAGAGGACAATCTAACAATGAAATCAGTGTCCATGTTGCACGTTCTCCTTCATAAAAATCAACACTTTCAAGCTATTTTGTTTTTAGAAGCCACTGTGCACTGTTATTCAGGCTACAGCATCGCTGCCCTCTTAGAAAGCTGTGTAGAGAATGAGATGCAAGCAGCGTTGTACTGTTGTGTGTCAGTGTCTCAGATGTTTGTGACCGGACCTTGTTCTGTTATTTTTGCAAGCGATGTGAGGTGGTAAGATGGGGATCAGAAAGAGCAGGTGTTGTGTCACTCTAGAACCTGGGCTGCCCTGAGGACTGAAGCAGCCTTAGAGGACACCATGATTCTGGTTACAGTAGGTTTCCTCCTGGTCCAGCTCATATTTACCCTTTCTTGTCACGATGTCTGAATACATCCCATAAGTGCACTGACTGACTTGACTAGAACGTGCAGTGCATGGGCTGATCATTCCTTCACAGTAAGCTGCAAGTGACTACAATTGACTGACTGGTCTTCCTCATCCCCAACATCCCTGCTCCTCCCACCATCCCTGATCTTCTAATATTCCCCTTTCCTGGTGTCTGCACTGTGGGACAGGGTGACAGCTTTGTGCAAGGCAGCTCTTGGCTGAGAGCTCCCTCCCTGCCTATCAAGTGACCTTGTGCTTTGGGGATAATGTGCTCAGGGTAGCCCACCTCACGTTGGGTGTGTGGGGGTTGTGGGATACTGCATGTGGGCACTCTGGAGGCTTGCATGTCTTGCACTCTCCTTCTTTCTTCTGCTTTATGTGAGAGGGCTTTCAAGTCATGACATGAGATTAAATTTGCTCCTGCGTAGAGGACCTGGTCCACATCTGTGTGCTGTTTGGCCCTCCACTGACATCGTTAAAATAGGACTGAGACAACTGAATCCTCAACAGTACTCAACTTCTGGACTCACTCTGTCAGGGAGAGAAGTTCATCTCACATAGTGCAGACAACAGGGTATTGGGGCCCATCCAACTCCCTGAACTTCCAAAGGCAGTGGGAATGTGTGTTAAAGAAGAGAACTTAGAGGACACAGGAATATAATTTGATTTTCCTGAAATGAGCCATTTCATGCCTCTGGGTTAGGGAAGAAAAAGACTCAGCTGTTCACTATGAAACATGGCAGGAAGTGGGTCTGTACTTGTTAATGAGGGTTCTTTGCTAAATGTCAGCATGAAGAGATGGCTTCTTTGGGGTAGGATGTGTTTTTTCTTTTCCTTCTGTGCTTTCCTATGTGTGCTGAATCTGCACTCAGTGCTGAGAAGCCATGGAGAGAGGACGTCATCCAACGTAAAGTATGGCTATATTTCTCACCACAAAACTTGATCTGTACTTTCTGGTGATGGTTGCCATGTGCTGAGTCATGCCTTGGTGGTTGGGGACAGTACTGCATCATCAGCTGATGTCTCCCAGCACATCTATTTTCTCTGTGCAGAGCCAGCATGAATGTCACTGCACCATTCTCCAAACAAAGAGCCCGGGGGCAGCTTGCCAAGGACATGGCTATCAGCTGGGCATCTACAAGACAAGAAGGCGGAAGGCTCTAAGCACAACTAAATGATTATGCCTTCCTATGGACAGCATATGACAAACACGTGAAGCTGCGCTGTGTCTCCTCAACAGCTTTTGAAGTCTACCACCCAGGAATCAGTGCTCCACTTCTTTCACAGAAGTGTAACTTCAGCCAGCAAGGGAGTGGCCATTCTGAGGACAAGCCAGGGTTCTCTGAGCCTCCAGTGAGTTGCATGGTTGCACTGCTTCCAGCTTCACTCATGCAAACCAGGTTGTGCCAGTTCTTCCCCACTGCTCTCTGGCTGATGTCCTGTGAAGCTCTGCTGACATTGTTCCCCAGCACCTTGACTCTTCCTGAAAGCAGCTGAGAGGCGTTTACAAACGCTATAAAGCCCCACAGCCTAGACACACCTGTGAGCTTATTGAAAACTTTGACACTATCCACTCACTGGAACATATTTGAAGCAGTGGTGATGTCTAAAGCTTTAATACCTACTCTGTTGGGGGGAAGATCGGTTTGGTATAAAATTTTCTCATTACATGAACTGATGGATCTCTGTCTCAAGCAATTAATTTATTCCCTCTGTTTTCTCACTGAATTGGTTAATGTTAGTTGGTAATGCAGACAAAATTCTTTTTATTTTATTCTACAAATGCCACTAAATGAGTTGTTATCTCTGTGTTGGAAATGGACTTACTGTTTCAAAGGGATTGGGATGCTTTTGGCTAATCTTTTATTCTTTGTGCTCAGCATTCACTACACAGCAGTTACTAGTATCTGAAAAAACCCATATACCTTTTCAGATTTCAATTTGATCTTTTGTAATTAATAGAGGTTTCTTTCACAGTATTTAAGATACTGGTGAGGTAGGTGCTATCTTTGAAATTCAGTGGGACAAAGTTTCAGTGGGAATAAGAAGAGGTGTTTAGCTCTTTTAAACATTGCTTTGGAAATCCATGTACGAGTTCTTTTTCATTAGTACTGTTTTATACAGTCCATAAGTGTCAAGAAAATAACAAAACAGCCAAATGAAGGGAAAAACATCAAGAAAATGCAAAATGTTCAGAAGAAAAATTTTATATTATTCCTACACTAGAAAACAAAACTCTTAAAATTAATTTTACAGATACTATCTTTGCCACTTCAGCTGCCCTTTTTTTTTTTTTTTGTGAATAAAGACAGCTTTCTGACATTCCTCATGCCTAGAATTTGATCTGCTCCCTGAAGGCTGTAATCTTGTTGAGATGGCCCTCCTTACCATTAGAGCATGTTCTCAGCTGGCCTGCATCTTGTGTAGCCCTAAGTAGTCCCTGGTCTGCCCTGCATTGCTCCTGCCAGGATTCCTCATTCTCTTCTATTATCACACATTTAATACACTTACTGTATGTAAATTTCCAGCCTGAAAACAAGCCAATGCAGGAGACACTGCCTTGGTATCTCCTGTGGTGGATATAGCAGGCAAGGAAATAGTAAATAGCTTTGAACTGATTTTGGTAGGGAGACAAGTATCCTGGTGACTCTGAGACTGAAGGTGCACTGAATGATGACTGCAGTGTAAATTGCTTTGTGGAGAACTTTGTTTTTAACCTGGAGCTTATGGTTCAGATCTTGCAAGCTTTGCCTTCTTCAGGAGCTTTCTCTGTGAGAAACTTGAAAGACGGGGTTGCTCTGCCCAAGGCTGGGTGCATGGACAGGAAGTGCAGGTGCAGAAGTATCCAGAGCATTCAGAATGTGCAGACAAAAACATCTTAAAGGAATCTGAAAGCTGTGAGGGGAGGAAGTGGTGAGAACCTGATTTTGCACCTATTTATGGCAAGCTGGGTGGTGTTGCTGCCAGAGAGAATTTGGTGCCAGTTCTGCGGAGAGCTGTGGGAAATGCATCCCGTGCCCTCTGCTCCCACCCAGCTCAGGCTATTATTGCACTTCCCTCCAGGCATAGGACTAGCCCCATTGAAACAGAAGCTTTCCTGAGGTAGGCAGGAAAGGACATCCCTCAGACACTGTTGTGTTGTCAGTGCTTGCTTTTGTCCATGTGACCCATGTGTCTCAGGGTTGTCTTGAGACCTGTCAGGGTAGACCAAATATTCCAGACTTGAAGAAAAAGAAGTGGCAGAATATCCAAGTGCAACAAAGGTAGTGGAAAGGCAGTGGGAAAGCCTGGTAAACACAATGGAAGGTTTTGTCTTTTTTATTAAAGAAGGCAGGCATAATCCTTATCCTTTAATATCCTACTTTGTTTTCCACTGGAATTAGAAAATAATTTCCATTTTTTTTAATTGTCTTCAGGGTTTAACTCTGACTTCGAAAAGCATTTTTACTATGACAGCCCTTGGTCTCATGGTGAGCAGTGCTAGGAGAAACAGCTAAAGCAAGGCTTTTATCTTTCCCTGCATGCAATGTTTAATCTTTCTAATCTATTAACATGAATGTATTTCCTGCCATTTTGTAAATTGACAAGATTAGCACTGTTTCTTTCAAAATAGCAGTTGAAAAACATATTTTACTTAAACATAACCAAATTTCCACCTAACAATGTGAATTTTCCATAGTGACCAATCCATTCTTAGAGTTAAACCTCAATCACTGACTTTACAACTTTTTTTTTTTAAGAATAGTTTGTAAGAAAGTAGGTTTTTATTAAATCTTTTGTTTTGTTAAAAAAATTTCACTGTCTTGCCTAATAATAATAGTAATAATAACAATAATAATAATAATTCTATGCATTGTGTGATTCAGTGATGTTGTTGAAATGTTGCATGTTTTCTCAATGTTCTGACATTTGTGTATTTATGTGATACTTGTAAAAGTCCTAACCATTGCTGCTATAATTACCACCATTTTAGGTAAGTGAAAACTGTACTATGAAACTGTTCCAGTTAGCAGAATTTTTGTGTGTCATGCTAAAACTCTGCATTCTGCTGATCATTTCTTGTTTTATGACAGTATTTAGTGCCTTCTGTAGAAGGAATCAATATGTTGTGGTAGATGGGAGATGCCAAACTTCTAATATCTTTTTCTGCACAGATGATCACTTACCAGCTTGAAGTTTAAAAAAAAAAAAGGAAAAAGAAGAAAAAATAATATTTAATTCTCCATCTTTCTTTAAAGTATATTCTTAATGATTCTTACTTGGAGAAACAGAAAGCTTTAATAGAGCTGAAAAGAAGCCATCTTCTTCTGCTACACCTCCTGCAGCAGCAGTCCAATAGCTGGAGGGAATGCATAGTATCCAAATGTTTCTGTTGGTGATGGATCCATTGCAGAGCATGCTAAAGTGCCATTTAATGGCAGCAGTCTTCTGTTCTTGCAGCATGAGCTGACAAGAGTTAGCGTGGTGAGTGGTGGATTCCGGTTTGTTCTGCTTCTGCTGAAGCCACACATTGCTGCCAAATGAGACTTGGATGAAAATCAAGCCCAAGATTTTTGGTCTTTTTCTTTCTAAGAACATGGCAGAAAAGCCCTGTTTATCAAAATTCTGACATTGCATTTTCAGTTCTCCTTCTACCCTCCGCCTAGAATCTAGCAGTATAGCAAACATACACACTCATATGCATTCATTTTGATAAGATTTTGACAGGCTGAAATTGTATCCTACTGAACATACAATAGAAACAGTCAGGAGGGAAATGTGAGATATTCAGTTCTCTGGTGCATTTCCCAGCCTGGTTTCCCAGCATGGTTCACTGTACCTAGGCTGGTCTTTAAAACAGTGTTTTGTATGGAAAAAAGGAAAGACTGACCATCAATTTTCTGTCTCTACTGAGAGATTAAAGTCCATTACATGTCTTGAAAAAATGTTTCAAATCAAAAATAACAGGTTATCAGAAAAACTGCATGTTTGGGAAAATAAGAGTACATTGAATTCATCCTCAGCAGTATTGCTCTAAAGTCATCTCTGTCTTCAAGCAGGAAAAATTACCGCCCTTGTGATGTCAAAAACTTCCCCAAAAAAACCCAAACAACCAAACAAATGTATGCCAAAATTTTCAGTGTAGTTGTTCCTTTTTGTGATACCAAGGACATTTGCAAAAAGCAATATTGATGCATACAGAACATGTTGAAAATCATCCTGTGTAGTAGGTTGCAAGTCAGTACCGCACAAACTGATGAATTTGAAAACCCCAGCTGAAGATTAAAACTTTCCAGAAGGGATTAGAAACCTTTTCCAGTGCCTCAGTTCCCGTCTGTTGAAGGGAATTGAGCTCTTTTCAGAAATGTTAGGTCCTTTTGTTGTCCTTTAAAAACTAGAAGCTTCTTCAAGCTCATTTTACTAGACCAGAGCCAGCTGAGACCAGTTACAATGTGGTTCTCCATTGTTATGGTTGTCTAGTGGCTATTTACATGTGAACACATGCTACTAGTATGAGTGAAGAGTTTTGACTCCACAGAACTCCTGCCTATGTCACCCTAATATTAAATATTCAAGCCATGGTCTTATATCCTGCATTTCTTCTATTTATAGCTAGACCTGAGTCTCCATGGTCCCACCAGTTGCACTAATTGTCTTACCAATTGATCTTCCTAACTTCTATGAAAAGAGTCTATTAAAAAAGTCAGATTCCAGCAGCATAGCAGCTGTTTTTTCCCCATCTTCTATTCCATTTGAAGCTAGGTATATCTGCATTATCTTCAGCTTAGATTTGAGCCAGAAAAGCCATCAATGTCCTTTATTCCTACTTTGCACCCTGGACATGCCATTATGGTTGTACAGGTGCAGGCCTGGCAATAGAATTTAGCCTCCGTCCTGTAGCATGCTGGAGTCTCTAGTTGCATTTGTTTGCTTTTCACCACAGTGCATCAGTTTCAAGACACAAACTGGGTGATACTAATGGTGTGTTGCTTTAGATGCCACCTTCCAATCACAGTGATTCCTTCCATGTACATAGCGTCCATATTATCAGTCCTGTATTTCCTCTTGTGTGCATTTTTGTCTAAAGTGTATTATACTGCAGGATCAGCTTTTTTTTTTCTTTTTTTTTTTTTTTTTTTTTTTTTTTTTTTTTGCTAAATTGCTTATCCTGTGCTGCTGAAAGGATCCAGGAAAGAATTATCCATCCAAACCCCAGTGGAATTTGGGGACTTAGCTTTTTTTAGACCCCTTTGGAAGCCCCAGCTGTAATCAGCTATTTAAAGCGGAGATTTTAGCATGAGGAGTGCTACTTATCTTCCACTCCAAATGCAGTTTTCTGTACACAGAGCACCTTCTTACACAGATATCTTGCTCCTGCATTTGAGAGATTATATATACAGCAGATTATGTATACTTGTCTATTAAGGAGAAGTAATATTTTTATGCATTTTAATGCATTAAGCTCTGCAAATGTAGAATATCTTGGGGGAAGGGAGACATTACTGGATCATATTCTGAAAACGTGAGTAATATTGTTAACTAGTCCATTTTCAGAGTTACCTGTTCAACCCCATTGTCCTCAAATTACCCTATTTCTGTACTTGCACAGCAACAGGAGAAAAACAAGCAAAAAGGATTTGCTGCTGTAAATGAAGGAAGATCATAATCTACTTAGAACCTCAGATCCCCAACAGGTTTGCAGGCTGGTAATTTTTCTACTCATCAGCTGGATAAGTTTTGACGCATATAAATGTCATATTGCCATATCTGCAGTGTATTTTTATGAAGCAAACTTCACACAGGGTAAGGTCCTTCACAGGTGAAGACCAATATGGTCAGCAAAGTTGTCTGTCACTTGTGTTAGTTGAGAACAGGTTTTTTTGTTGTGATGTATTTTTCTTCTTCAAGACACTCCACTGTTCTTTAATGGGGATAGAATAAACAAACGTGTTGTACTGTTGTCTGCCACGTTGTCTCCTTGAAAATGTTCTTTCAGTGTTTGAGTACAGAAGTGCCCTCAACTAAAATAAAGTAAAACCAAGAGGTCTTTTCTTTTTTAAATAGTGTTTATGAGTTTCCTCTCTTGCTTAGGTGTCAGATGATTAGGCTTTTGAAAAGAATGTTTATTCTTATTGGAGTGTGACATTCACTGTTACTGATCTGTAAATTCCAGAGATGTTCTGATCTTCATTGCACTTCACCTCCATTTTTATTCCCTTATGATAATCTTTAACAAGTCTGGTTCTACTGCATTAGAGATTGGTTTCAGTGTCTGTACAATGTTTGCTACTATTGTAGTGTGACTTGTTATTTTCAATTTTTAAAATTTGTATTGGTACAGCCTTAACTTACAGAATTAAAGACCATTTAAAAATTAATCAAAATAGTCATTGATGTCTGTGATAACTGCATGCTTTATTCACAGTATTTTGTCTGTAATTATGTGTAGCAACCAAGTCCCATGTATTTAATAAATTGTTTTCTGCAAAGTTGACTGCTTTCTTTAATCAAGTGAAAATAATTTACTTGACATTTCGAAGCATGTTGTATAAAAAAAAGCACAAGCTGTGTCTCATGCTTTTCAAGTATGAGTATCAGCATAGCTGGGAAGTTCCCATGGACCTATGGTGCATTTTGATTAGCAGAGTGCAAATAGGCTAACCAAGAAATAGTTGGCGTCATACCCTCTTTGACTTCTGGGGCTGTGTTTCAGGAAAATATCTAAACAATTGCTTAAGTAAGTCCTTCTCTACTCAGGAATTTACTTAAAAGCAAGCTTGACTTGAACCATGTGCTTATTTAATCTCAGTTTAGTAGGACTAAAAGCCTACATACGGAGAGCCATTTTGGAAAGTCTTTTTAAAGTAATTTTTCCAAACCTCATATGGGTACGTCAATTCCAAGGCATAGTTTGGCTTGAAATTGTTTATTTTGCAATCAGAATTTCAGCAGTAAGGTCTGCTCTCCACATAGTTTTGTTTTAATGTTCATCTAGAATAATTAAATGTACGTCCAAAAATATGCATCTTTTAAGACAGTTCTTGTCAGGTCTGAATTTGCTCCACTCAAGAGGTTTTAAAATGAAAGGGCCAGAAAACTAGAGCTAATAAAGCCCCTATACTGTGAAAGTAAAACATCCCAAATAAAAAAATGCCTTAAGAAATTCCACAGAGCTGCTGTTCATGGGACGATAACTGTGTTGGAGAAGGTCAGAGTGTCTTGGGTTCTGCCAAAAGAACATGAGGAAAAGGAAAAGCTAAATCCCTCAGGAAAATGCCACAAAAATGTGTGTTGTTAGGACATAAGTGCAGGATAGTGCAGGATAGGTAAGAGCTAAGTGACATCATGGGTGAGGTATAGAGGAACATGACTTTCACCAGGTATTCTGGGACTGCATGTCCATCACCTGACAAATTCTGCTAAAAAAATTCCCTTGTTGATGACTGGGGCTAATAGTAGCTGGACTGTGCTTGGCACAGTAAAAGGCATTCTGTCAAAGATCCTGCTGTTGTCCCAGTGACAAGTGGAAAGAAAAAACAGAGGCCTTTGGATGAAGAGAGACACGGAAGTGAATTATGGACAGGTGATGGACAGGTGTTTTCATGTCTGTTGCACATGCACAGTAAACCTGTGGGATTAAACTCTATAGCTTGGATTAAAATGTCTCACAGAAGCTTAAGTTAATGAGTTTACCTTTGGTCTAGAAGTGAGTATTCAGCTGGTGGTTCATGTCTTTAATGCAGATTCAGCTCAGCAAATTGGTAAAGTATTGCTAACTCAACTGCTTTCACTTTTCCCTTTCTACATCAATTAACTCAGATTGCCACTTTAAGAAGTGCTGTGCTTCCCCAGCCTGTGGGATGGTTGACTGTTCTTTCCTCCTCCTCTCACACCCAAAGATTACCAGCAGGTATGTGTGCATGCTGTGTAGAGTCTTGCACTGTCCAGGCCTTCTGGGTAGCTAGGCAAAAAGGACTAAGGAATTTGGCTCAGGCAATCTGGAGTGCTTCCCCAGCATCTATCACAGAATTCTATCACATCTATCACAGAAGTGATAGAATCTTCAGTTGTGGCTGAATGTATCTGAACATTGTGTTCACGACATTGCTGAAGAATATTATGACTGCAACTGATGCAAAAGTTGCTGAGGAATACTGTGGCACGTTGCTTCTTCAGGGAGACTTTGAAGGTGGCAAAGTGGGCCTGTAATCACTGATGGTTTTCTTTTTAATATATGCTGAAGAGAAATGGAAATAGGCAGCTATCCCTGAAAAGATACACAAGATTTCTTTTTAGTGTAGCCTGATGGCTTACCATGTTACAACCTTTGCTACTGATACCTCTCAAAGAGACTAAGTAGAAAAAAACCAAACAAACAAGCCAAAAAGATGGCTGTGTAAAATGGGTATGTATAAGAAGATATGGCTATTTGTGCATGGACACTTTGTTCTAAGGTCCGAATTCCTACAGAATGCACATGCAAGACTGGCAGCACATGAAACATGCTTATTGCTGCTTCTCCAAAAACTGTAAAGAAATCACACCTGGAGGAGCTTGAAGACAAAATCCTGCATGCAGCTTGATACGAATGGAGTTCCACAGGGATTGGTGTTTGGACTGTAACATCTTTGTCAGTGACATGGACCGTGGGATTGAATGCAGCCTCAGCAAGTTTGCTGACAACACCAAGCTGTTTGTGCAGTTGGAACACTGGAGGGAAGGGATGCCATCTAGAGGGACCAGGACAGACTTGAGAGGAGGGCCTGTGTGAACCTCATGAAGTTCAACAAGGTCAAGTGCAAGGTGCTACACCTAGGTTAGGGCAATCCCAAGGACAAGTACAGGCTGGGCAGAGAATGGACTGAGAGCAGCACTGCTAAGAGGGAGGAGAAGAACTTGGGAGTGCTGGTGGATAAGAGGCTCAACATGGCAATGTGCACTTGCAGTCCAGAACGCCAGTTGTATCCTGGGCTGATCAAAAGCATTGTGGCCAGCAGAGCAAGGGAGGTGATTCTAACCCTCTATTCTGCTCCTGAGAGATCCCACATGGAGTACTGCGTCCAGCTCTGAGGCCTCCAATGTAAGAAAGACGTGGACCCCCACTGGAGCAAGTTCATAGGAAGGGCATGACAATGATCAGGGGTCTGGAGAACCTCTCCTACAAAGGACAGGCTGAGAGAGTTGGGGTTGTTTAGCCTGGAGAGGAGAAGGCTCTGGGAAGACCTTATAGTACCTTCCAGTACCTAAAGGGATGCTAAAAGGGAGCTGAGAGGAACTTTTTACAAGGGCATGGAGTGATAGAACAAGGAGGAATGGTTTCAAACTGAGTGAGGGTGGATTTAGGTTAGATACTAAGAAGAAATTCTTTACTGTGAGGGTTCACTCACTGGCACAGGTTGCCCAGAGGAGTTGTGGTTGCTCCATCCCTGGAAGTGTTCAAGGCCAGGCTGGATGGGGCTCTGAGCAACCTGGTCTAGTGGAAGGTGTCCCTGTCCATGATGGGGGGATTGGAACTAGGTGATCTTTAAAGTCCCTTCCAACCAAAACCATTACTCTGATTATTCACCTCAAAGCTCCTTATGTACTTGCAATAACTTAGTTAGTCTTGTCCCCATGGAAAATGGTAATGAAACAGGATCGGAGAAAAAACCTGCTTGAAATGTATACCCAGGAAAAGGCGGGCAGAAGCACTGAGTGCTAAGGAGAGAAGATGCTGCTAAACGTGGAACCATTAACCCTGAAATACAGGATGATGTCTTTCATCTGCATTTGGAAGGAGATTTCTATGCATCTGGACCTTGGTGAGGGGGACACAGAAATGTTCTTGGAGGCTCAGGGTGGCCAGATGTTTTCATGTGCAGAACATGAGCCTGAGAAAATGATTGAGCAGACAAGTATTGCCCATTCTACAAAACAGCTAAGCTGTATCCTCTTCTGCAATACCATCTGCTGTGGAGGTCACCTCTCCACAACATCTATGTCCTTCAGACTCCTGGGTCTGGAGCCCCTTCTGGAGGAGGGTCTGTTTACACAGTTGTCATCAAACTACTCAGTAGAACAGAAATCGTTCAGGCCAAGTTGGTGCTCGCAAGACAACAGGGAACACAGGAATATCACCTGGTTCATCCTGTGAGAGCAGATTGGCCTCTAAACAGCACCTAAAATTCCTGTTCTTTCTGGACAATAGTAGTATCTGCCAGGAGCCTGTCTTATGTGTCAGTGTCTGCTGCATGAGCTAACACAAAAATGAGTAAAAGACAAGTATTGTTTAAATACATATGGAGCGCTAGGACAAATTCATCACTCTTTACACAGAATATTATGAGTAGGAAGGGACTTATAATTAAAGGTGAGTAGACTCTGGAGATTTTAGGAACATCCAGATATTGCAGGTATCTTTACTTCTTTATTTAGAGTAGTTCCAGGGGGGATGTTAGTATGTTTGTTTCCATAGAGGGAGGATGAATACAGACCCCTGGATTTTCTGATATAGTCCCACTAAGATGGTGATTGCTAATTTGAAGTATGAACAGCAACAGGCACTGTGTGAGGAACTACCTTTTCTTTAGGGGAAGAATGCAGAGATGGATAGAGACATTGGAGCTGAGATCTCACCAGTTTTGATGGCATCTTATTATCTTGTCTGGCAACCCTCCTCTTCTTCCCTTACCAAACACATACACACAGTGCAACTCTTGGCATCAGCATGGAGCAGAGCAGTACGTGTCTAGACATTTACCATGTGCATTTCAACTTAAATGGTCTGGCATGGAGCACCCACAAACCTTCAGATAATAGCACAGTTGTCTGCATAGATGTAGGGTGTGTGCATGTTTTGGCAAGCAAATATTACTCTTTTCTTCCTGTATCATCTCAGTGACAGAATTCTGGCAAAAGGGCTTGTGCCTGCACAGATGGCTATTTTGTATGATTTTGCAGTGTTTCTCCTGTGAGTGTGGCATCAGGTAAACAGAATACAAAGATCATTTTTTTGAAAGGAACCTTCATATGAACCTTCATAGCTAGCCTGCATCTCCTGAAATATGGTTAGAAAATAAACTCTTCAGTAAGCTCCAAAAGAGGGAGACAAAAGGAATATTAGGGGTGAGGGAGCAGGACTGAGATTTAGGTGCCAGATCTCCTCTATGTTTGTCAGTTACTGGTGTACCTACAGCAGCACTGAGTCTGGACAGGCAGCCTGTGAGTTACACACATAAAAATTCAATCTTGTGGCACTTGATCCAGAACCTTTCAGTGCTGATATGATTATAACCCAGAGCACCAGTGCTTGCAAAGGCCCTTCTGGATATGGGGTGTATGTTTCTGGCCACTTAATGCTTTTCCAAATTCTGCCTGACAGGTCCCAGAGAGAACTCCTGTCCACACTCGGTAAGGGTGTAGGTTTTGTTAGTGTTTCCTGGTGATGCCCCAACAAGTCCTCCAAGTACTTCACAAGATGTTCAGGCATAACTCTTAAAGCTTCATTCATATGCTGACAGGCAATGGTGGGCAAAGGGCTTTGTGTTTTGGTAGGCAGCAGCTGAAGTCAGCAATGAAGGCAGGATGGGAATACCCTTATCTTTAAACAGAACCCATCCACTGGTGTGGTACTGAACTAAGATTCCAGACTTTTCCAGGACTCTTCCACACTGTCCAAGAATGAAAGGGATAAACTGGTTTCTTCCAGACAAAAGAAAGCAAATTATGCTGAGTAAAAAAAAAAAAAAAGAAATCAGAAGCAAGGATGCTATATTTTCTGCAGGAGTTGAAGGCAGGTAACTCTTGTTCCACCCTTCCAATGATACAACAGCCTTACAGATGGTAGGTGATACCTGCCTGCCATCACAAAACCATAATTTTATTTCATTTTAAATTCATAAGTATTTCCTTTTTTGCAAGTACTAGAGCTGCACGCTGCTCACCGCAACCAGCACTTTCTGATCTGGCTACATTTTCAAGCACTGGAGCAACTCATGCCATTTTTTGTAGTTTATGAAGACAAGGTATCTAGTAGGGAGAAAAGGAAAAAGTGATACAGACTTTAATGGACACCACCATGTATAGAGTATGAAGCATTCCAGAATGGCCATCTGTGTACCATGTTCTGTTGTGGCACTTGACTCACTGTCCCTGTTCAGGACTGAGGTAACACTAACAAGAAGCTATTACTCTTAGCATTATCAAGTATCAGAATTTAGCTCAAACTAGATACACCAATTTTGAAAATCTGGAATATGGAGAAACTGGGAAGTATGACTTCATTTCTTAGCACATGATAAACCCTGCCTTGGGAAGCCAGAAGCAATATAAGTCTCTGTCTGCTGTTGCTGTTCAACAAATTGCCTGAGTAATACTGGGATTCAAGAAATGGCCACAATAATTTTCACACCCCGGCCTGTCAGAAGTTAATTAATGACTGTGGGATTAATTACAGTGTGATAATTCCAGTGAGGCTGATGCTGTTGTACCCTCCAGGACAAGCAGCATTGTATGGTTAGGCTCTTGATTTTAGCAGGCTGTTTCCCAAAATGCTCTTGGTGCTCTCAGAAGTCCTTGGGTAAGCTACCATGAAGCAGTTGGAGCTTGCAAGATGGCAAGCAGCTTGTAGGGAAATGTGGGCCTCAATGTTACTAATCCATGGGCTGGGCAAAATCTGCAACAATAGAAACATCTTTTTTAAATCATATCTTCCCATAGTTACACCTCTGCAACTGCAGTAAGTTAGCAGTGGCTGAAAAATCAAAGGTTAGAAGGAGAAATCCAACATCTCCCTCCTCTTGACTGTGAAGTGTACCACCTCTTCCTTTTTCCTGCAACACTGAGATGGTCGCTGTGGGGATCACTAGCTCAGTGCATGCAGAACAACCTTTCACAGCTAAATTCATTGGGCTGCAAAATCCCATTAGCTTCAGTCCAGTAAAAAGTAGATCTAATAAAGTATAGTAGATCTAATAAAATTATAGTGGTATCATAAAAATGCATTACTTTTTCATAAAGGATATTAAGTGTCTGAACATCTATAAAAAGATTCTCCATCAATCCTCTACTTTCATTTCCTGCCTATAGGACTAAAGCTCTCCTTTAGGAAATGCACGCTGCATGTCTTCACTTAACTCCTGGTATTCATCAAGATGCACCTGCCTTTGGTCCACTGAAGCAACAAGACCTGATTCTGTTGTGCCTGACTGGATGAAGAAAGTGGATATGAGTTTAAAATAAGATTTGACTGGCATTGCCTGTCCAGCTTGCACAGACACCTGTGGTGGAGAGATGCACTGGCAGTACAGTGTCAGCCTGTATATGAATAGAGTGAGTTTTTCACCGGCCCCAGAGTCAATTAACAAAGGAAAAACCTTTGCCTTTGCCATCCTCCCACTGTTTCTACAGCAAGGCAAGAGATGCTGTGTTACTTCCTCTCTATTACTGGCTCTGTGTGACATTTTTAGCTTTGCAGCAACCTCAGGGTGACTTCTTGTTATGCCCCTTCTGCCACATCTGAGTTTTCAGTGCAAAAATTCATGAGAAACCATCAGGGAAGTTCATATTTCTTACATTCTTCACATTTTATGAAAAACAAGTTGGTATTAGTCAGAAATGGTGGCAACATGGCACTAGGATAAGCTACTTTTATTCTCTTTGTTTTCTAGAATATACAATTAAGCTCAACAAATTTCCCATCTTTAATTTTGATGACTTCAAGTTCCTGTGTGTCAGTGCTGTGAGCTCCACCACCACCTAGGCCACTCCCTGTGCTCTCAATGTATGGACACACAGGTGCATGACCAAAGGACTCAGAGATTATATGGACATCACTAAGGTCAGAAAACTTAGCAAAATACCAGTTTTTTTCAGTGCTGGAAGCCAGCCCTATGGCCAAATGAAGTTATCACAAAGTTTAAAAAGAGATGAGATTTCAGTCTT
Source organism: Manacus vitellinus (assembly GCF_001715985.3). Lineage (NCBI taxonomy): Eukaryota > Metazoa > Chordata > Aves > Passeriformes > Pipridae > Manacus > Manacus vitellinus. Next base: position 8,746,437 of record NW_021940917.1, on the reverse strand, counting down.
CTTTATAGCCTTGTGGTTTTGGGGATTTTCCAAGTTTTTCTTAATAATCCTGTAACCTTTTCTAATTCACACCCTGTTTCCTTTATGGTTGAGCCAGGGTGATGCTAAAGATTTCCTTGTATGTAACACTTTGCACAACCTTGGTCTCATGCTCCACGTGACAGAATTTCCCATTGTTACCCTAAGGGACTAAGTGCTCACAAAATTTCTGCTTCTTGAGCATTTGAGGACTTTTCTCCAAAAATGAACTCCCAGAAACATCAGTGTTCACCCCATTCCAAAAATAAGGACTATGGCTAAGGTGCAAAGTATAAAAGCCCCATTCACATTTTTATAACTAAGTTTCTCTGTTAGGTTAATCTAAGACATTGGCAAGCTAGAACAGCTTGAGTGCCAGCCTGATTGCAATACTGACATCTCATGGCTAAAAGAAGCAGCTCCTACTGCTTCTCCTTTTTCTCCTCTTAGTCCTCCTTCACCTACTTTTCCTTCTTCACCTGAAACGTATCCATTTCCCTATGTATGATGTTATTGTGAAAGTACAGAGTATTGCACCCAAGTGGTAGGTAACACATTTACCCATGGTCACTTCACTGTGACTGGAACCTTCATTCACTTCAAAAAAGCCAGGAATTGGTCTTCTTTCTTTTGAATCTGGATTTCTACAGCTGGTGTGACAGTCAAATGCTCAGCATCTTTTGAAAATGAAAGCACTTTAAGGTGTCTCAAGTCTGGCACCCAAATGATGTAATTTGCAAAAATCGGTGGTGAGTTGTAAAAATAATTGCCTTAAACTTCCTTTTTTTCCTCCCCCCACCCCAGATATGGCTTGATACACTCTCTGTTGAGAAGAAAACTTTATTTCAGCTGGAGCTGCAACAAGCCTTTAAGCCACAAAGAAAACCTAGGAGACTTGAAACAGAGTTGTGGACGTGAAATTTGATTATGTGCAATCAGCTTCTATTCTAATGGAAAGGTATGGCTTTTTTTTTCCTACTGTATTGCAGTGCTGTAAGAGGATTGATGAGGTTTACCAATCCCACTGTAAATTTTTCTAGTACTGTATAATACCTTGAAATAACAACTTCAGTTCAATAGGTATATGATTGTAAAGATAAAATAATGGCATTTAATTGTAATTTTTTTTGAAAGATAGTTTCTCCTTCCCTCAGATTATTTGAATGCTCTTTATTTAAAATATTAGTTTGATTTGTAGGCTCTGTATGTTGTAATATATAGTATTGTTTCTGTCTTTTGAATGATTTTGCGTAGCATTATTTTAAAGAAAGCAATTCACTGGATATTGAAATACTGAGTAGCATCAACTTTAGAAGGGGAAACATCTGCTAGGAGAAGCTGCTACCTACAACCCTCAAAGGCTGTGGACATTATTTTCCATTGTCAGAGTGTTCTAAAGAGTCTGCTCCTGAGAAGTCTTGGCAGCCTTTGCTGGAGTAGGCAGAGGATTTTCAGGATTTCCAGACATACTGAAGACATGCATGAAGGAGCTCCTTCTGCCTGAAGGGGTTTCAGGTGTGCATCATGGGCATTACTTCCAGAGGAAAAATGATCTTTGACTGTTATGACCCATCCCAGAAGGAGAGGGTAACCCAGGTTCTTATTAATAAATCCCTTGGGGTGGATTAGAGTGAATGATTGGTGTTTGTAAACATATATAGGATTTATTTTAGAACAATTTGTTTCAAAGGTAAACAGGTATGTTGCCATTTTGGGTGTTATCATCTGTAGTAATATAGCAATATTAAAGCATCTGTAGTAATATAGCAATATTAAAGCATCTATAGCAATATAGCAACATTAAAGCATAGCAATATAGCATTTATTAAAGCACAGCAATATTAAAGCACCTATAGCAATAAAGCTATAGTGCTATTAAAGCATAAAGTGCTATTAAAGCATAAAGCATAAAGCATATTGCTATTATAGCAATATTGTAACATTAAAGCATAACCATCTATAGCAGTAAAGCATTATGAAACCATAGAGATAACACTTAAGGAAACACATAAGGGAGAGAAAGGGAAAGAAAGGATAAGGGTGGAAAGATGTATATAGTCATGTCCCAGTGGATCCGGTGATGAAACCTGGTAGTTACAGCTTTGATGTCTGCTGATTGAAGTGATGGTCTTGATCTGTTGGGGGAGAAGGGGAGAGGCCCACCAAACTCAAAGATGTTATGAGTTATTATACACTTCCACCACAGGTGGGAACACCTTGTACCTCCCCAGGCCGGGGAGTTTTACAATTGATAGTGTCACAGGACATGTCATGAGTCTCTGCATCTCCTGAGACAGTTGCAGTTGCCTGTTGTGTCAGCATCAGTCCTGGTCCATCATGGTCTGACATTTGAGATGCATAGCCCAGGCTAGATGCACAGAGTTATCATGTGAAGGGGGGACATTGGCATGATAAGAGGGATTCTCCCACCTTGCAGGATTTGCCTCTTCTTAGCCTCTTCCCTTATCTGGAAATCCAGTTTGTAATTTCAGGTGTGCATCTGCACCCAGGATAGTTGGACAATGGCACCCAGTTGTCTGATCTGAAGGTCCTTTGGCAGTATTTAGGGAGGAGTGGGCTTTTCTGGGTGAGCAGCTGCTTCTTTTTAGTTTGTAAAAGTCTTTTGGTGATCTTAGAATGTGTAAGGCATTAACTGTTTCAGTTTCTGACACTGACATAATTTTATTTTGCTTCATGGGTGATGGTAAAGTGCATTCCTTGTTAAAAAATACCATTCTGTGCCCTGATGAGAAAATCACCACTTAAGAGCAAGGAAAAGCAGCAGTTGGGTTGGGATAACATTTATTTGTCTTTTAAAGGAGCAGGGAAAGCTGTTTTAACACAACAAACATTTTGAAGTCTGAGTACACTGAGAAAATCAGACTTCTTGTTCAGTAACTGATTGAGGAACCTCCTTCATAGGTGCTAGAGCTCCACCTACAGTCACTGCCAGTGAGCAGGTTGGGAACTTCTGGTGGTCATTGGCAGTAAAAGTGGTCATGGTGTGGTTTCCTTAGGCACGAATAGAAAGTATGAAATTCCCAGTAACTCTTCCTCTAATTTCTACAAGTTTTTTTCCCCTAATTTCATTGCTCAGTTGATGTGGCTGTATTTGGTGGGTCAGGAATGCTCTGTGCTGGACCCCAGAGGCCTGGCCCTGTGGCAGCACAGGGTGGAGGGTGTCCTAGAGAAGACCTCAGCTCCCTTTTCTGCCCATGTGCCCAGGGGAAACCTGACGTTGCAGGAGAGGCGGGCACTTGCCTGGGTTCAGACCTCTGCAAAAACAACTTGTTCCATACATTAGCATAGGGAACATACAGAACAACAGGACTGGTGGGTTTAAGGCACTGTCGTAGGGACTGCTGTGGTTTTCCACGCTTTGCAAAAGACTGAATATTTTGTAGGTGAAAACTGAATAAATCCCCAGGGTCAGTAGGTAGAGCGCCTTTGAATCCTTCAGTGTGTGGCCCTCTTCTTTTTCTCCTGCTGTGGCATCTGATCCCATAGAGGAAATACAGAGCAACAAAGCACTATGTGGTGGGGTTTTTTAATAATGACATAAAGTGAGTGAGAAAAAAAGCTACTGAGTGAAGAAGACTTGATCTGGATTTTTTCTAACTGTATGTCTTATTCCTTTGCCTGATGTCCTTGAGTTGGAGGATTTGATGTCTAGGTTGCTCTGAAATAAAAGCAGAATTGCCTCTGTAAACTGTGGAACCACTATGAACTGTACTGTTACAGAAATTACTTGAATATGGGGAAGAATATGTGCTGTTTAACTGTCAATTTTTGTCACAGGGAACATTTGCCTATTAGCTAAACTTCTTCCTCAGTATTGATGTTCTTGCCATCAAACAGGACCCCCAAGTTCTTTTCTGCAGCACTGCTCTCCAGCCTCTCATTCCCTAGTCTATACAAACCAGTGGTGTCCTGTCCCAGGTGCAGAATTGTTAAATTTCATACAGTTAGTGATTGCCTATCTCCCTAATTTGTCGAGGTCTCTCTGCAGGGACTCTCTGCCAGAGAGGGAGTCACAGACATAGAGAACCCATCAATTGTAAAAACATACATGCCTTTCTACAATGCAAGATGGGGGACATGGGTTAATGAAGATATTGGGGGAGAGGGGATGTTCTTATCTTTTTGAGGTACCTCACCACTGAGAACTGCTAGGCGCAGAGAATGGTACATGGGCAGCCTCAGCACATACAGAACAGAATTGAAAGCATTAGTGTACAGAGATTTGGGTTCTCATCTGTACTCTGACAACACATAACTAGAGGGCCTCAGCAAGGCCTCCCCTTCTGTGACTCAGCTGATGTTTCTGTTCAGTGAGGAAAACCATAGCTACTGCTTGGTAAGGCTATTCCATAAGCTTGGTGATAGAACAGCATAAAAGAGCTGCTCTGCACTTGGAACCAACACTCACTGCAAGGAGTGCTCTACTGAAAAATTAAGACATTCCCACCTTTCCCCTGCCATGTCAGAATAAAGCAGAACACTACAGCATAATTGTTGATCATCATCTAACTACTAATGACACAAAAATATTTCAATAGATTTGCCTGCAACTGGAATCTCTAAGTCACCAAAGGATCATTCCTCCTTCATCTGAGTTTTGAACTGTTTTCACTTCCAGTCACTGAACACAAAAGAATGAAAAACACAATCCCCACCCGTTATGCGAATTACCAGCATTATGAGATGCAGGAAAGCTAACATTTGCTGGTAAATAATGCATTGTATGTCAGACTGGTAAGAACCCCAGCTGTGATTCAGTGTTTTGCTTTGTTCCTCATGAAAATGGTCTCACTTTTGAAAAGCTGTCATATTTATAGGGGACTGCAAGGTATATTTTGTTACTCACTGAAACTATTACTTATGGGGATATTTCTGAAATCAATTTGGCTGTCAGAAGACTATAGTTTATACTATGCTGTATATGCATTATGAAATCCCATCGGTAGATTTCCTTCTGGCACTTGAAACCAGTTTTGTAGGAAACAGCTGATAGAAAAGAAAAACAGATAAAGTGGGGGAAGGTGAAGGAGACCAGGCATCGGCTTTCATTGCTCTAAGTATCAAAAGCAAGGAAGAAATCTACAGTGACATATTTACATGAATCTATAATGACATGTCTACGTGCAATGTACAATTCATACTGACCACACATCACAAAACTAGGAGGCAGTGAATTGTTGTCTTCTGAGCAAGGGAAAAGCCCTATATTAATTCTATTTGGGTGTGAACTACTAAGAGGAGATGGAACTCTACTCCAGTTTGGCATTATGCTTGTCCTGACCATGCATAAAAATACTGACTGTAATGGGAGAGGCATTTTCCTGACCCACTCTGTCCACCACCCCTTTCAGAGGTGTCTGTACACAAAGACCATCCATCAGAGTAGCTGCGTTCTCTTAACTTTTTCCTTACAATTCATGTGTCATTTTGGTTACCATATGTTCCCTCAAATACAGGCATCAGCATCAGTTTCAGCAGAAGTCCTTTCAGCAGAAGGACTGACTGACTATCCTTCAAGAAAACTTGCTATTTGAACTGATTTGTCAGGAGGAATCATCACCGCTGTAAATTTGATCATAAGGAATCATCCAGCTGCTTTCTCACACACTCTTCCTGATTCTCAGTGTAAGCTTAAGCAGACACAAGGTGAAAGAACATTGCCTGTGTAAGACAACTTTTCTTAGCAATACTTCTTCAGCAATACACCAAGCCTTGTTTTAATTATCATAAGGCTCAAGAGGATGCTTTGAGATAGTCACTGCCTGCAAATTCTGTAAGTGAAGCCATAAAAAGCTGTGCATTGTCTGCATTTCCTTCTATCATTTCAAGCTCATGTTCCCCATTACCTGGTTCATAATCGACACCTTCTCCTTCTTTCTAAAGAGGATGGTAAAAGCCCAGCCTCTTCATGTATTTCTACAAGGCTTGGGTCAGAGCACTAACTTCTCTGCTATGCAGCAAGACAATAAATGACCTCTGGCCTTTATGTGACAAAAGTGATCTAATAAAAGACTGGAGCCATCTGAAGTCTCTACATCAGAGAGATCTACAGTCTCTGCCTCATGAGCAGTGCTACCCAAGTTGTGTTCCCAGGACATGCAAATTACAGCTGGCTTGTCAAGTGCTGATGACACATGAAGGCAAAAGCAGCATTTACCAACTTTAACTGATTGAACACATCAGTGCAATTAGGGAGTTCGAGGCTAGCAACCTCAGGGAGCGTAATTTCTTTCCAACAGTGAGTTTTATCCAGTATTTCGTGTTCTGATGTAAAGTGCAAATGTAATATCAGGTACTATTGAGCAGTTTCATACCAGTGCTTCTATGACCTCAGCAGTATGAAAATACTAAGGAAAAACAGAGACTAAAAGCCTGTAGTGGTAGGAAACCACACATGGTTCTACAGGCCAAGCTTCTTGGGTTAAACAGAGCATTTTCCAGAGCCTAAAGTGGTGGGGAAATGGTGAGTGACTTTGGAAAATAAGGATGTGGAGAGAAAGCTTGTCTAATGGAAGAAAAACAGCACAGAGCTAAGAAATAAACTGTGGTTCAGCTCTTCCAGTGCTTCAGTGCAACATCTTTGACCTCTTTACCTCATCTGTTCTCGAGAGATTATGACTGCCACCACTTAGAAAATCTGACCTCACTGTGTGTTAGCCCAGTACTGTGACCTGCTCCCACCCTACCATCCAGCTCCAATACAGACTCTACTCCAACCATCTGTGTTGAGTAGAAAAGCCACTTACTAGCATACCAAATGAAATAAAATGACTCCTGAGTCATGTGCATTACGACACCTTTAAGTACAGAGGTCACCACTAGATTACAAGCCTTCTGTTTTCGTATGATCAAGTTAATGGTCACTGCCAGAAGCAAGACATCCCCCCAGACACTTTGTGGTTCACCCATATTCTAACTAATAACGATTTGAACATGAGGTTCCAGCAGGAGAAAGGATTTTGCTGAAATTACAGTATAGGGATAGATTAACGGGTTTAACACTGATTAACAGTGGAAAAGAAAAAATAAGAGTGGCAAGACAAACTGATTCATCTGACACTAACTGCTACAGTCTGTGGTTTCTAGGATAGAAGCTTCCATATACATAATTTGTATATTTGACAGTTAATTATATCTACATATATCACCAAGACATTCACAATTACACAGAATAATTTGAGGCATTATAACTTAAAAATATAACAACAGTTGTGCTAATTTGTCCCCTTTTGAATACCTTCATCCCTGAGCCCAGGCCTGAATTTCCAAAAGTAAATTTTTCAATACCCAAAGTGAAAACAACACAGCCAGCAAGTGTTAACTCCTTCAGTGGAGCAACTATAACTTTCCAAAGAAAGATCTTTATTGTTTCATTGCCTAGATGCTATAGAACCTGGCTGATTCTATAATTCTACGATTTGACTTTGACCTGACAGAGGAACGGTAATACAGGACAAAAATTGTTGTTCAACAACACTACTTCCCCATCATTAGAGCTCACACTCCTGAAAGATAATTCCAAAAATACAGAAAAAAATAGATTTTAAGATATGTAAAGAAATTCAAGGGTCAGACAGCTCCTGCTAGGGACAAAAATCAGATCTTGAAGTTCTGAGAAACAACATTCCTCATTCTGCCTCAAGTCGAGGTAAGACAGGAAGAATAAGATTTCCAAACGCAGAGTCTTGAGTTATGAAGTATCCTGAGGAATGTGCGTGTGCATGCTGTAAAGAGAAAAGCATTTGTTAAAGCATAATTCCCTGTAGCACTGACATAATTTAAGACTTCAAGGCTTCTGCAGCATTAATTATTTATTTCTCCCAGTCTGCTCCTCAATTCTGATAGTCAAATTCAAACCCAGCATTTTAGATCAGTCACACTGGAACAGGGCCCACCACGGCAATTAACTTGGACAGTCCCTGCTGTTCTTTTCAGTAAATCCCATGGAGGTGGGGCTAGTGGTAAATCAACTTCTGATTTCTCTCCTTTGCCTAGACCCCATGTTTCCACTCCCATCTAAAACAAACTTAGGTCTTGATTTGTGACAGCTACTGCAGAAATTGCCAGAATTGTGCATGACTGTCCCACAACCTGAGCCTGCACGTACAAATAACATGTGACCAGACACATTTTGGTACAACATGGGACACCAGCATTCTGCTCACAAGACATTTATGCTTGTTCACCTGAGGGGGGCAGTTGCTGTGTAAGATGGCTCTGGACAATCTTTGTGAAATCCTACATACCCCTTTCCTGTTAGTTTGCTAACTTACTGGACTCCGGCAATTTACGTGGCCTGCATATTCCTTCCTTCCACCACTAGGGAAAAGCCTTACTGGATATCCATTTAGATTGAGCCAGCAGCATACCCTTGTGGTGATCAAGGCTAACCAGCACAGTGGGCTACATCATCGACAGCACAGCCAGCAGGCCAAGGGAAGCTATTTGAGTTCAGTTTGAGACAGAAACCGGAGGGAGTTCAGCAGAGACACAAAGAGACAGCTGTGGGGCTGGATGGAGCTCTTGACATCCAAGGAGATGGCCTTTCAGTATCCCTAGATGCAGGGCTGCACATCTAAACCAGGGCCAAGCTAAACCCTGACTGTATCAGTTTACCTGCAGTGCAGCCTTCTGCTGTGCTGCAATGTGCTGTTGCTCAGCATGATCACGGAAATCCTTGTTCAGAGGTGATCTTGAAAGTGCAATGCTGCAAAAAAGAACAAGATGGTATGATACAGACCACAGACAAAACATGTGTCCTTGCCATTCTAGCCACAGATTCCATGACTTCCTCAACTCACGGTTTATTCGACTCATGGCTTGACAATTGGTAATTACTGTTTGGAATTACTACTTGTTCATATAAGAGAAAAAAAGGTAAATGGAGTGACTATAGCTGTATCATTTGAGACATCATAAACAACTTATGCCAAACTACACCTGAAGTGTGTAGTGGATTTTGCTCATGGGTTGAGTCCCACTGAAGTCAGTGAAACCACTGGGGTGCAGCATTAGACAATGTCAGCAATTTTTCAAACAACAGCTTGGTGCTTTCAGCACTACTCAGTCACCAAGTGACTGTTCTAAACAACTGTGATAAACAGAAGCACTAAAAAGAGTTCTGCAGACTTCAGTAAAAGAACAGTTCTTTGGCAGCTGGGCACCAGTTCACTACTTATGGTAAAGGAGTTTCTTGTTGATGTTAACTTAAATAATTATCCCCTATTGATAGCTGGGAGTACCTGAAACTGATTTAGCTTATCTATCTCAGTGCAGCATATGTAAGGTTTCAAATTAAAATTTATAAATGTTTTTTCTTGTCTTTTAGATCTTAGGACTTGTCCACCTTCTTAAGCAAAAAAAAGACATAAAAAGCATTCCCAACTCTATATAAGTAATGGATGTAAATCAGTGAGCACTGCCATTAGAACTGTATCGCAGCACAATTCTCAACTACCTTTGAAATTGTCACTGCAGACGTGCTGAAAGCCCAGCTCTCCTCAGTCACAGAGGAAAAAGTACAAATGACAAGGGATCCAAGCAAACTCCTCAACTGAACTTTCCCAGCAGCTCCAATGTCAACAGCTGATTTAGTAAATGAGTTTTTGAAAAGCAGCCATGCTCTTGAATGATCTTTAGACAAATCTACGCCTAAATGCATAACAAAAGCTAAACAATTCAGAGGATTGTTGCTTATGACAAATATTAAGATCAAGCTTATGGAGAAAAGTACTACTGAGTTTATTTAAAACAATATTTTCAATTATTTTGAAGGTATTTATTTTGCATTTATTCTGTACCCTCTAACTTTTCAATATGATTTCTGTAGATAATCTTAAGGCTTCATCGTATGCTGACACTTTTCAAGAGAGGTCTTCTGTTCTTGGAGAGACGATTCTTGTGCCAAGGCCACAAATTATATTAACTCATTCACCCTTACACTGTCCATGCCCCTATAGTGCTTTAGGTAAATCAAGCTCTTTCAGTCAAGTCTGCAGAATTTTTATGGCCTCATTTCTGACAACTCTGTGGTCCGGGACCTTTGGCACAACACCAAAAAACCGTCAGCTTCTCAAAAATCACACAACAGCCCACCATGCCAAAGCAGAGAGCTTGACTGCTGCACCGTAGGTTGCCCCTGCCCCCACATTCAAAATTAGTAAATTCTAATTATGCTTACTAGAATATAGTGTTATTTTTCCCTAAAGAAAAAAGAAAGTAAACCAGCACTTCCTGAAACTCTCAGACTTGTAATGACGTATGGAAACACTGTTGCCAGGAGTCAGGGGTTGTACATAACAGCAGGATATTCTGATTCTCATATCAACAATTTTGCTTGAATAATAATTGCATATAGTTACTATTAATAATTGCATATCTCGCTTAAGAAATCTAACTCAGGCAATTTCAAGTATTATGCACGCTTTTTCAGATTATGAAAGAATTAAAAGTGACCTAGAATCTCTTTGAAAAAAAGCAGCCCTCAGACTGCACTGCACTCACTTCATGCTAACGCAGAAGTTTGAGTATCTCAAATTCTCCACATAAATTACTGCATGATTTTCTAGTTACTGATTTATGACAAAAATCTTATCTTTTTGCCTTGTATGGGAGAAATCCCAGTAACAGCCCTTAAATTCAGATTAGATTATTTCACCTTATGGTGTAGAATTATCCTTACAACACAGCATCTTTTATGAGATTATCTGCAGTAACATAAACTGGCTTTGTCTTGCACACAGGGAGTTTCAAGAATAACTTGATCCTGCTGTAATTATTCTTCTCTAAAACACAGTATCCTGAACCTAATGGTCTGCTACTTCCACTCCTTATAGCATTTTAGCTTAATAATTAAATACTTTCTCAGTGCCTGCTTCCTGATTTTGCTTTATCATAGACTTTAGTACACTTGAGTAAGCATATCTGCTTCTCCTATTCTCAAATGGAAATTAAGTAAACCTAAATTCAGGGTGTGTAAACAATTTTAAATACTAATATGTTCCTAAAGAGCCATGTCCCTCTGCCTTGTTATTAAGGATGGTCAGAAAACACTTCTAATAAGTGTTTGTATGAGTTTACAGCTCACTTGCTGTTTGCTTTTTTCTTTTGATGTAATCAGTGATGCCCAAAAAGGTCTAAGAACATAAAATACCTGGCTCCAGGGTGATTTGTAGAAGATTGGTTTTGCATAAGTAACTTTCTCTTCTCCTTGTCTAGTTCTGCCAGGATTGCAACCCTATTTTTATTCTGGAAACCTGGTAGGAATGACAGAAAAATATTAGAGATATTTATTTTATATCTGTAGCCCAACTCTAATGTTAAGGAATTATAAAACCCTGTACAAAATTACTTTAAGATAAATACACTAACCTTCCAAGCTTTGTACCCATTTGAAAAGGCTATTAATAAATATGCTTTATTTCTCCTTTTCTCATTTTATAACATGCAATAGCTTCCATAAGCTATCATGCATATTAATACATTTTAAAATAGAGGCTTCTAACTCAAGTTAGATCCTACCCCTTCCCACGACAGCTCTGGAGCTACAATCAAGGTACACGATCAAATACTTGTCTTCCAAAAAAAAGATAAACTTACCAGGTTGCAGATTTAAAATGCAGTCACTGAATGTTCAATTCAATGATAACAATGGAGTAATATACTCACAGGGCCTAATTTCTCATGTCAATGAACTCAAACTATAACACAAGTACTATGTATGCAACAGGTAAGAACAATCACTAAGTTTGCACATGTGCTTATACAAACACTTACTGTCTTTCATTCAATCTATGCAGAAAGGTTTTAGTATATATACACACTGATGTCTTTATATAAACACACAACCCTTATTGTGAGGATGATCGCGATGCTGGAATAGAGAAGCAAAATTAAACTGTCTGTACAGAATACAAGAACATTTGGTTTGTAAATCATTCTCCCAAAGAGACCCTGTATATTACAGAAGGGGTCAGGAACTAGAGCACTCAAAAGTGCTCAAAATAGCTGGCATCTATGTATTTTTCGAAGTTGCCTTCTAAATGAAAATGTGGCAAAGCTACTGTACTTACACAGGATTCTTATACAAGAAAGGTTCTCATTGCAGTCATCTCCTTTACTTCCCCCATACAAAACGTCAAAGTCATTCCCATTGGAAACTGCTGTGTGTTGTGCCCCTGCCCTGAGCACTGTTTTAGTGACAGCACTAAAACGTGGTAGCCCACAAGCTGTTAAGGCCAGACACTTAAGGAGAGCATTAGCATGTCAAACTAAAATGATTTATTTTCAGTAGCTGCACTCAAAGTTCATTCCCTTTGAGAGACCTTCTGTTCAATTACATAACCCAGTATTCCTTTCATCTGAATGGCTCAATGAAGGAGACAGTTACCAGACAGAAACCTTCAACTCTATGTAATAACTTGCATCTATACTGCCTTGCTATCAAATCCTCACCTTTCTCTTTTACCATGCCTAACATAGGCACCCATGTGCCTCAGTGTCTCAGGAGCTCTTAAAAGGAGCAGAGTCTTTTGATTACATATTATAGTGGTTTTATGCAAGGTCACCCATAATCATTTTTACATTTCTTAACAGATTATTTTTAATTACATTTAATTAACTGCTGTTTTTTCTGTCTACTAATCTCTCCCTCCCACATGGCATTAGCTTCACTTAAACTATTTTGTAAGTGCATAGATTCAGGTCTTCAATGTTTCTCCGTTTTTCAGGTATTGTACATTATCTCTTCTTTTGAAGACCTTGCAATTGCAATGAACCTGGAACATTAAAACACAGTTGAATGTGTGGTCTAAAACATAAAAAGGCTGAGAAATCTTGCTAACAAGCTAGGATTCAACATTCTGAGCTGCAGCTAGCCCAGATTTTACCGTCTTGTAAGTTCTGGAGACAATGCCTTGACAGGATGACTGAAGCACCTCTAAGAGGGTCTGAGCTTAAGTAACCATGTCTGTATGCTCATTCTACACAGTTTTCAACCAAAAAGCTTAATACCTGACATATTACTCAGCAGCCTTCTGCTACTGCTTGCTTACCCTGAACTGCATAAATCTAAATGCATGCTTGGAATTCAGATGATACAGTGATTGAGGAAAGAAAAAGGAGACAACTTTTTAATAAAGGTTGCTGTAAGCTAAAAAAGAAAGACTAAATGTGCTTAGATTTATCATCAAGCAGATGGTATGACTCAGAAAGGCTTGAGACATTTTAAATGCTGTTTTTAAACTGTGATAAGAAACTGCTGAAGATTCTCACTGTTTTCTATTTTAATATGAATCTTGTTACAGTATCTTATGGCAGAAACTCTAGAAGGATTCAGAAAAAAAAACCCAAATATTTTTTCTTCCTTTTCTTACCTATCTACTAAGAGCTTTGTGGTGGGTTTTTTCGCTTGTTGTTTTTTTAAAGTAGCATTTTGCTATAAAATTCAGTGACCATCGGCAATCTGCTGTGCTGAAAAAGTCACTTGTTTAAAATTTTTTAATGGTAAGGAGAAAAAAGCCTGCTTGAGAAAGTGGAGGAGCTCATTCAACATGTACATGTTAGTGCTTCTCAGCTGAGCAATGTGAAGTTCCTACAGGTGTTTTAAACTTTTCAAAATGCAAAGCAAAACCCTTCATTTAAAAGTTAACAATGGAGGGGGTGGAACATGAGAAAGCCATTTCATAGAGAAAATCTTGCATCCTTACAAAATAATTAATCATATCTGGCAATATATAAGCAAGACTTTAATTCAGATTGTTCTCTGCCCAGGCACCCAAGACAAACCTGAAACGCCTGTAAAAGTTTCCTACTTCAATTATAAATAGAGTAATTTTTCATCTCTTGATTTGATATGTCTGTTCTGCTTTCTAGTACTAAAAATGTAGACGTCCAAAAAACAAAAGCCATCCTTAGTACAGACCAGATTCTCATCTGTGAAAGAAGTGCAGATTTTCAAACACATTAACTTCTTAAAAAAGCTGTAAGTTTTGACTTCCCTTGATTGGGCTGAGTTGCACTACTATTTTGATTTTGAACAGTTCATGAATATTGCAGTTCATTAATATTCTTCCCTGCTTTGCAGACACAAGAGTCCTGACACAGAATGACTCATTCAAAGCAGCTAAATAGATTATTGGCAGTGTCAGATGTCAAACTGAGCACCTAGATTCTCAGATTACTCTTTAACGTAGACAAAGGAGGTCATTTAAAAATTAAACCCTTCTGACACCTCTGACATCAAGCATTGTACTCTGCAGGAGCCTAAAGACTACTTGCACCCATGTTCTGCACATGAAGGCATAAAATCAGAGAAAGCTGAAACCCTGCTGAGTGATACTCGCAGCTTTATGAGCTCACAGCAAGTTTCACTTTTTAACCTAATCCTAACACCTACTCTTACCACCCTATCTCACCAATATTATGTCAGTTAGTTCTAACTAACTCTGCACAGCAACAAACAGTATTACCTTTATCTTTTTTAACTTCTTGCTTTTCATCACTTCCTTTCCCTTGATTTGTTGGTTGCTTCAAATTCACAGTATATGTAATTTTTTTCTAAGATGCATTATTTTTTATTTGTCCATAGATGTGTAACAGCACAAATATTGCCAAGTATTGCTGCAGCAGCAGTGTATTCCTGAGTACCTGGAAGTGATTTCTGTAACTTAGAAGGTGACTTCCATCCCTCAAAGTATACCACTCTGGTCTATGAGCTCTGGTCTGGACAACACACAGCATGCAAGAATCCATTCCATTTCTTTCAAGTGCTGTAGATAGTCTCATGCAATCAGTTCCATGTGGCACTAACAGCCTGAAGTAACATTTTTCATTCAATTCTGCTGGTTTTGCTGCACTTATATGCAGCTCCTCCTCAGGAGTGCTCTCCTAAGAGGTCAATGTTTAAAAGGAAGTCCAATCCGCAGAATCTTAACCTTTATAGTCCAAGTCTGTAATCAACAGAAAACTCAAATTAACTCCTAAGAAAATACCTGGTACTGATTAAAGGGACAGGATTAACTTGGTACAAAAAATTACCAAAATGGTCTACCTGTGTAGAAGGCTAATGTTTAGTTCACCCCTACAGTTCTGCTTGAATAAGTGCTATCATTCATAACCCTTCTAGTGAGCGTTTCAGTAAATTTCTTCCTTTTGTCCACAAACAGGAGAATGAATTGACTGAACAGTACTAACACGTGCCATGAAGCAAGCTAAAAAATGCAGTGTTTGTCTTAATCATTTTCACTACTAGACTGCATCTGACCAAGAAAGAAACCCTGAACTGTTGTTTGTATTTACCTGTTCCTTTCTAATTTCCGTAGTTGTACTATTTATAGCCTTATTTGGTAATTAAACTTGACAGTGTTTCTAGAATGCTTAGTACAAACAATTTTCATATGGTAATTACACAGTGAGTCTCTAAAGGATATCTCAAATATAAAAACAGATTCCAAGGCTCTATTAAATTATAAGACTCAGGAATGTGGAAGGAAGCGAAGATATTCTGGGACTAAAATCCCATCCCATCCTTCACAGTAAACCAACCTGTATGAGAAAAAGCAGCTTTTAACTCTCTATGACAACATTCTATTCCTTGACATGATGCTGACTTGTTATTCACAGAATAAAGCAGGATTTACCACTATGTACCAAAAACTTCTCAAGAGTTAAAATTTGTGAACAGGCAACTATCTGCAATCTGTAGCACTCCTCTTCCAACATTTCACAAAAGCTCAATATCCATTCCAAAAACTACCTTCTTTTTGTCAAGTAGCAAGTAAAATGTGTCTTTTGAGACACATAAATCTGGTACCCCTCAAAGTATCATCCAGCAACACCCAGTTTGCAGGACTGCTTTTCCAGATAAGGACTCACACACAGATGTGCATGAAGAAGTCTCTGGCTGCTGGGAAACTGAACCCAGAATTCATTTCCCATAACCAAGTAAGTGGAGAGCCATACATGAGAAGCTCCTTTTTCCTCAGCTCTTCTATGGAGGACAAGCCTCAGAGTCCCACTGAGGTTTCCAGAAAAGACCTCTAGAGGGCGATTTAAGACCCTCCTCTGCCTTTAACACAGGTGCTTCAGCTGGATAGATGGACCATTTCCATGTTTTTAACGATTTTAAGGATGCAATCCAGATGCATCTTTGCACGAAGAAACATTTAATTGCAAGTTAGCATTACGGTTTTAATTGGCTTTTCCTCCTAGGCCTGGCCACTTTGTCTATCCTTGGACAGATATTACTGCCTGGGTCTTGCTGTTCCCATCATGACCTGGAACGCATCTGACTTCTGGCTGCTCCCTGATGTTGACTGCAAGTCATGTTCAATACCAAGTGTTGGAAGCATCTGAAATAAGCTTCAGGAAATGATCACAGGACCACAGGCATGGAAGATACTTTTTAGTGCAAGCATGAGAGTGTGTTCAGTAATATAGAGCTCCCTAGCCATCAGTGGTCTTTTTCAACCCTTTGATGTGTGTGTGCCTTCTCCCAGAAGGACTGCTGCCATTCTGCTGCTTTCAGCCCCACCTCTCTTCCCTATCCTGATAGTTCCATTACATAAAATTACAGTTATGGTGACTTCACAACATTTTGCACACAGACTTTTCCCTTGAATACTTAAATTAATTAAAACCTACCTTGTCCTGAAGGATTTGCTGCCATCCTTCAATTTTCAGCCCTTGTTTTATTCAACTGTAGTTCAAATCTTTTAACCCCCACAAATATCTGCAAAACAGGCACAACGTAAGATAGACACACTTCAAAAGAAGAGCCTGGATTTCATTCTATTAGAGATTTTATAAACATGGCAACTGTCAGAAAGCATAAGCCAAACACCGCATGCGCACTGCTTAAAATGTATTATACAGTTTATATTGTTCTGATTGGAACCTTCAGCTTGAAATATCAAGAGCTGTGCTAATTCTTTTTCGGAGTCTATTAATTTCTATTAGTAGCAATAACAATTTCTAGTAATTTCTATTCTAGTAAGAACAACCTTTAGAGTTATTCTGGAGTCACACACGGTTTTCCCAACTGAATTTCTTCCTGACAACAGGAATGTCAGATTACATTTAAGAATCACATTAAACCACTGTAGTCCTTAAATGCTAAAGCCTTTGAACACCTCGGTTTAGGCTCCAACTCAAGAAAAACTGACTGTCTGAGGAGAGGCAATTTAAACCCTGGATACAAGGCCAGCCGAAGGTGGCTGCAGCTCTGGCAAAACAAAAAAGGAGCCTGTTCCTCTGCCACATGTCACCTCGAGCCATCATCAACTTCTGCTTCCATCAAGGTGCCCGGCTGTGAAGACGGGCGGCAAAGACCACTGGCTGAGCCAGCCAGGTGGAGGGGAGGGACGAGAGCGGTGAATCCTACGGGAAACCGAACCAGGAGCCTCAGTCAGACTCCCACGGAAGACCGGGACGCTGTCACGCCTGGACCTGCGGGTCCCGGGGCAGCGCGCTGGTCCAGCGGGGCAGTACTTCAAGGGCAATATTAATTAAGCGCAGTGACAGCGGTCGGAACGCGCTTATCCAAGGACCAGGGACGGCCTGACCCACTCCTGCCGCTGCCTGCCTCCCCCAAACCTCGGGAATGGGCTCTCCCGCTCGCCTTTCTCCCCCGCCCACGACGGATGAATAGACTGTCTCGTCCTCGCCGGGTGGGCGAGGATGCTCCATCCGGCCGGGATGGATACCTGCCCTCCGTTACCCACCTGTCCGAGGGCTCGGTGCTCCGGCTCCCAGCAGCCCCGCCGCCCTCACCCGCCGCGTAGCAGCCCGCGGCCATCTTACCGCGGCTCGCCCCGCCCGCGCGCCCGCCGTGACGCGCTCTCTGCGCGACGGCTCCTCCCCATCCGGGCACTTCCCGTCGCTGCCCGGAACGGCCGGGCCGAGGGATCGGGGTCGTGAGGGGGAAGCAGGGCCGCGCTCCAGGGATCTCTCCGTGCAACCTTAAGGCTCTGCTTTCCTGCCTCATCCGCCCGGGCACGGGAGCAAGCGCGAGGGCCTCACCCTCGGGTCTCGGTGTGGCGCCTCCAGGCAGCAACACGGTTAAATGGGAAAAAAATACAAGTGGAAGGGAAGGGGTCACAAAATCACTTAGGCTAGAAAAGACCTCTTGAGATTGAGTCCCACCTAGGACTGAACACCACGTTAGCTAGACCACAGCACTGAGTGGCATAGCACCACATCCAGTCTTTCCTTAAACACCTTCAAGAACGGTGGCTTCACCACCTCCCCGAGCAGCCCATTCCAATGTCTGAATCACCCTTTCTGTTGAGAACTTCTTCCTAATGTCCAACCTAAATCTCCCCTGGCACACCTTAAGACTACGTCCTCTCATCCTGTTACTGGTTGCCTGGGAGAACAGGCCGCCCCCCACCTGGCTACAACTTCCTTGCAGGCGGCTGTAGAGAGTGAAAAGGTCCCCCTTGAGCCTCCTCCTCTCCAGGTTAAACAACCCCAGAACCCCCGACCTCCCTACTTTTTTTTTTTTTTTCGGAGTCCCACACTTTGAATACAGCAAGAATATTTGGCATGAATTTCAGAAAGGTTTGTTCATGGAACTACTGCTTTTGAAATGTCAAGTAGCAGGCTTATAGGTGAGAGTATCTTTAATTGAGTGATCTGGTCAAACCTGGAGGATAAGCCTTGGTCTTGTAACAGCAAACTGTGACTTTTTGTTTATGTCCTCGTGGTTAAAATCAGTTTGAATCAAACCAGGCTGAGTAGTGATTTGAACTGTGGCCTGTAGTAGCTGTAGCTCTCATCATACATAAATAAAATCAATTGGTAAGAACTGCAATAAATAAATAATCTAAAAGACTGCAACAGATGGGGCCAACACTGACCTCTTGATAGCCAAAAATCAGTCACATTGCCTCTTTCAGTTCTATATGCAGGGTTTTTTTAGGGCACTAAACAATTTTAATTACATAAAGGCCTTTTTTTTACCAAATTGAAAGACAAGTACAGGAAATCAGTTATTTTTTTTTTATGACTTAGTTCCAGGTGTCTCTGTGTAGACACACTTTGGCTTTACCTTTTTAATATTAAGGTTTTGATGGTAGATGTAACAGGCATTTCTGAGCAAATGGCACTTTTTTATGGTAAAGGTGATATTGGATCTGGTTGTCAAACCCTCTGCACACTGCAGAGTAATTTCGTGTGCTTCCTCTTTCTGTAAGTCCATATTATAAGTCTATTATAAGTCCATAACCTCCTCACTCTTCAGGCCTAAAGTGGCATAATGGCTTATTAAAAACTGTAGGTTTAGTTACAATGGAATTATTTATATTGGTAAAAGCATACATAGGGTGTGCCTGGTGTTAAATGCCACACTAGTCCATTAGCTTGGACAATCAAATGTTGAAGGCAATAAACCATTTCTTAAGGTCTGCTGCAGCCAGCTATATAGATGATGAAGAAATAAATTACATTTTGAAGGTGTACAGAATGTATAAAAATCCTGTCAGTATCTACACTAATTGATTAATTTGTCTTAAAATAGTGTGCCTTAGTATTATACACATAGATTCTGTGAGACAGGCAATATTCTGCTACCCAAGTGTGCTGTGTGTCCAAGCATTTATGCTTACTTTTCAAACACTAAATGTAAAATTAGAAAAACTGAACAAATTTATATCTGGAAACTTGCAATGTCCAGATGTAGAATTTAGTTACCTGGATTGTTGGCCTGGTAAAACCAGTGTGCCTGTGTGTGTGTTTGTCTGGGTGGGTGTGTGTGTCTCTACCCAAACCAGGGGACAATCTCAGGGAGTTTTCTGTTTGCTTTATAGCTATGTTAATTAATACTGTGGAAAGCAAACATTGCTGCCATTCCCACATACGAGTATTATTTTCAACTGTTCTCTTTGCATGAACAGCTGACTGAGCACCTTCCCTCCTGATTTTCATGTTTCGTTTTGTTTCATTTTGTAATTTCTCATTGTGCCGTGAGAACTGTCGTATGTGCTATTTTTTTCCCCTTTTAATTATTCTCTTGGGTGATCTGCCATCCATTTTATCTAGATATCTTGCTTGTTATCCTTAACTGCTAAGAAGCATTGTGAGTGGAGACCAGCGCAGCACCCAAGCCAATAATCCTAACTGGTGCATTTCTCTGCATCGTCATGAGAGGACTGAGGTTGTTAGTGATTCTAAAAAGCTGTAGTTTGAGACAGGCAGGCTAAGCTGCTGGGCTCTTTCTGGACACAGCTAATGCTGTTAAGAATTAATTAGTGGACAGTGGTCCTTGGCTGGGGCTCAAGGAAGGAAGAAGTAGCAGGGCGAGGAGGAGGAATCATCAGCAAGGAAACTCAGGTGCAGAAAAGCTGAGACTCGTTAATTCTTTGTTTCGGTACGAGTGTGGTGAAAATTGATTATAGTAACTTTGACCATCTCTGCAAAAACATCGTCCTGCCTCAAGTCAAATGATCCTTTGGCTTTGGGAGGAGTTTCATATCAATGTCAATTAATTTCCTCCTTGGGTTCTGGAAACAGGAAGGAATGAAGCCCTTGAAAGGAGTGGTGTCTAATCTCTAGTGTTTTAGAATACTTTCTTTTTCCCTGAAACTACTCCTTTTTGTTCACCATAATCAAATAAAAAAATATAAAATGTAGCATTTATAGTGTGTCTATTGAAAAGTCATTACAAAATTTTCAGTTTAATAAAGCTTTTCTTGAACATTGCCTCACAAATCTGGCCATGCTGTTTCTTGAGGCAATATAATGCTGTTTTTCAGGCTGACTGTTCTTGTCATGTTAGAGTAGAGGGAGCTGTGTATCTCGTTATATAAAAACACCCCTATTTTAAATTGGATGTGATACTGAATGATCATGTCAGTATTTCAGAATGGCCATGGGCAGTTCTACTCACAAGGCTGAGGTAAAATATTGATTTACTTGTTGTTCCCCCCCCCCCCGCACCCCACTCAGTGAAAATAGTATGTGCAGGATGTCTCCTTGGCTTGAGCCAAGATCTTCCAGAATGCTGCTCTTATTTCCAGTTGGCAGTGCTACTCATACAGAGCCATCCTAAACACCTCCTTTTATTTCTCTATTTATGGTTTTCGTGTTTTGTCACAAAAAAAACCCCCAAACCCTCAAACAAAGTAGAATGTTTTGAAGAGTCTTTAAACATTTTAGTTGTATCACTTTTTTATATCCACTTGCCTAAAGATACTGTATCCATGTATCCATACCTTCTTTCTCCTTGACTGGATTTCTGATTTTTCATTTGATAGCCATTTAGCATGGGCTTTTGCTTTCTATCACAAGTGCCCTATGTTCCCACTCTCCTTTTTATTGCATCCCCATCAAACTTGACAGCTTTGAAGGCTTTTGATGCAGCAAAAGCTTAGCTGTTAGCTTACACGTGTGTGTGAGTGCTCATGTGTTGTGTGCTGTTGACTTGAAACTGATCCCATCTCTGTAGAGAGTCAATGAGCAGGAGCATAAGATTCAACTGGGTCGGGTCAAAAGCCTGCCCTCTTCAATCTCTGCAGTACAAGATATGAGCTTTAAAAGCATAAGGAAGGAAGGACCTTCTTCAAAAGACATCTGGATTTTATTTATTTTTTTTTTTACATCCTCTAGAATGGTCTCTTGTTCCATATTGGTTTCATATGTGCCTACGTGCAGACAGACACAAACATTATCCTTTCCAAGGTAGACCACAGTGGGGAAAAGATAAAGTGGTTGAGGGGAGGCTGTTGACAGCGTGGGAAAAGAGCTTTTACTGCCCTTGAGCTGGCAAACCAGCCAAGCCTGACAGTATGACTGTTGTGGCCTCCAGCCTACCTTATTGTTTGTACTGTTTGGATTGTGCTATAGAGAAGAATCCTATAATTTAGGCTTTAAATAGAATAATTAATGAAAAGCAGGTGTGCTTTACATGTTTGGTCTAGTAAACAAATACAACTTGAAGTTAGCCTCCTGATATTGATTGTAAACCCTACTGCCATTTTATGTCTCATTATCTGAATAAGATGAAGATACATTAAAGACAATGTTAATAAACAACTGAGAGTCCTTTTCAGCTCACACTGAGCACTTATAAAGCCATCTGCCATTAAAAAAGCATCCTGAGTGGTATTATTGGAGTAACTGGCACTTCAAATCAGAACAGCAGTACAAGATAGGTACTGCCTGTCTTTAAATTTGTAAATAGTCTTCCTACAGGTGACCTGTAGATTCTTTCCTTATTTATCCAAGTAACAATCCAAAGAGGTAGCCTGCAGGACTTTGATTTCAGTGATACAGAGGCAGAGCTATTTTCTTCAGAAAAAAACACATGAACCTGGTGACCTTTGGTCTTAAATTGGTGAGATTCTTGTTCCCCAGATCGACCATTTTTCTTCTTGCCCAGTTAGCATTACATGCATACCTATTCTGTTTCATCTTGTTTCTGATCTGAAATGATGTAAACATAATAAATAATAGTTAGGATTTTGCTAGGAGAGCATGCCAGTTTTTTCAGGTTAACTTGGGTTAAGACGTGGGCATTGAATAGCAGCTTCCAGCCAACTTGTCATTGATTTTGGTTTTCATTGTCTTTTATTATATGGTTGCATATTTCATGTGCGTATTGGTTTTCGCTTGGTCAATGTTTAACAAAAAGAAAACTACCAATATAAAGGTCAAGAACAATATTACAGTCATAAAATTATACCATCACAGTTGGTGGTAAGGAGTAGGAACTGGAGAATGGTACATTACCATGTTTTTAATCACTCATAATTTCTTAGCAGAATTAAAATAATTACTTATTTCACTGCTGGTGTTAGAAAAAAGACACTTTCCTTCCTCAGTTTTTGGCTGTACCTCTTGTGCCTGCTATTGGACCCACATAATCCACATGCTTGTGCATTTAGAGGTTTTCTATTTGTGTATAGAAAACAATTCCTATAAGAAGTCAGCTACATAGCATGCCTTTTTTTATGTTTTGTTTCATGCACAAAAGATCTGGAATTCTTTAGGACCTCTGTTGATAATGTGTGAGTAGTTCTAATCAAGGTACAGGAATTTGCTCCCAACTCTAATTTCAAATGCAAGTCTTAAAACTGTTTTATCTTCTGTCTTTTTGAAGTTCCAGCCCTTGAAATCAAGTACACGAGACTGTAGTCTTCCATGTCAAAAAAAAATAGAAACGAGTTTTTCTCATGGCTGAAGAGGAGGCTCACCTTAGTCTGTAGTATGAACTTGCAGAGAATACAGCAAAGAAAAGGCCATCCAGTTGTAGAGATTTTTCAGATTACACATTTAAAGTTAGTTTAATCAATTTTCACATATGATTTATGATTTTTGAACTCTTCTCATAGAAAGATAGAATAGTTTGGGTTGGAAGGGACCCTAAAAATCATCTAGTTCCAACCCCAGTGGACATCTTCCACTAGACCAGGTTGCTCATATCCCATCCAATACGGCTTTCTTCTCATTCTCAGTATCATAGTTTGCATCTGCTTCTGAAGGTATCTGTCATGGTTAAACTGCTACCTGTATAATCTTTACAGACTTAGTACTTACTAAAATCAGAGAATAGGCATCTGTCTTTAGTCAGTAAGTAAAATCTCTGGAACATGGAACTTCATCCTTGTATACAGGATAATTGAGAGGTCACCTCAGAAACTAGACATAATGACTTCTGTAGCAACACGTTATCTGAATAACTGAATCTTTCACACTGGAAGGGACATCGGGAGGTCTCTGGTCCAATGCCTTGCTTAAAGGAGGCTCAGACATGAGACCAGACTAGATTGTCTTGAGAATCTCCAAGGGTGGAGACTGCACAATCTCTTTCTGCAACCTGCTCTGCCTCTTGGCTGTCTTCAGGGAGAAAAAATTCTTCCTAACATCCATCAGGAATTCCCTGTTTTGATTGATGTCCTTTGTCTCTGGTCCTCTTGCTATAGTCTGCTGTGAAAAGCCCAGTTCTCTCTTGCATTCTGGGATACTGGAGGTTGCAATTAAGTGCCCTTGAAGCCACATGTGCTCCAGGCTGAAAAAGCCTCAGCCTCGTGGCTGCTGCTTGTAGGTAAGTGTTCCTGTCATCAGACATCACAGTGCCCCCCTCTGAACTTTGTCCAGTTTGTCAGCATCTTGTATAAACATCCCACAATTGAACACAGTATATCTGATAAGGTGTAACAGGTGCCAAGCAGAGAGTTATAAACCCCGCCCTCAACCTGCTGCCTGTGCTGCCTGCTGTGTAGGCAGCCTGGATACTGTTGGTCTTTCCTGCAAGGATGCAGCAGACTTATGCTCAGCTCGCTGTCCACCAAGCCAAGGTTTGATGACTAGAAGGTCATTTGTACCTGCACAGAGCTAGAATGCCCCAAGGTTTCCAAGCGTTGAAGGTTTTGGGTGTCCCTGACAAGCTTCCTTTGGAGAGGGATTCAGCTAGAAACAAAGGTGGGTGAGGATGCTTAAGGGAAAAGAGAGGAATAGCTCTTAGTAAGTCATAAGCCTTTGAAGTACAGGCTCTTGCAAGGGGAGGCAAAGGGAGTTCCCACTGAGGGGAACTAGTTCCTGAGCAGTGGAGCAGATACACAAACGTACCTGCTGCTTTATCACAGTAGTTTCCACTTAAGATTTGGATAGTCTAGAAGGTGGCTGAGATGTATGTATTTATGATAATTTGTACTGTTTCCTTTTCCTGATACATAGGTTGTTGTTTCTGAAGTGTCACGAACAAAGAATATTTCACAGCTGCTTTCTCACTGGGGCCTGGCACTTTATTTGGACTTTTGATTGTTATTGGAATTCAAACATTATGTAACATTGAGTAGTTATTTATAGTAAGCATTGATTTTTTTCCCTGTGATAAATAGGATTTCTTTTTGTAATGACAGTCCACCGTGTTGCGCTCTCATGCTTGTCCTGCTGTGTGGCACCTGGCATTGACACCTGTAAAACTTCCTAGCTTAGCTTTAGGTACTGGTGCTGCACTTTTGATTTCAGTGGATTGTACTCGCCCGGGAAAAGTTAAGACACAAGTGAAATATTTACAGCATCCAAGTCTTGTTAGGTCAAGTCTTGTATGTTTACATTCATATATCTATCTATAGCTGGAAGGGATTGTGACAGTCTCATAGTAATACATCACTTGCCCCAGTAGCATGTTACTCTAGTATGTCTAATTAGTGCTGACCACATTATTTGCAAAAAAAAAAATAAGGAATCAGACAAATTTAGCTGCTTTATCTGCTCAGGGAATATGTTAAACCAGACTATTATTTTTCATCCATTTATTAACTATTCTGCAGTCATCAGCACTTTTTCCACGTTATTAAATGTGGATAGATCACGGTGATGAATACATGCTGCTAGACAAATTTGCATGGATCACTTCTACATGATTTAATATAATATTTCATCTCATTACTCTACAAAAATGCAAGATCTCTCAAATGCAGTGAAAGCAGACAAAAGGCCATCAGTGAAAGCGTGTTTCTGTGGTTTGCTGGCCCTACGTGCAAGCCTCTGCCTGTGTGTCCACTTCTGATGCACTCCCACGGCGAGGGAGGCCCGGGGTGAGGGCCTTGTCCCTCCTGTGCCCGGCGGGGGTCGGTCCTGCCCGGTGGAGGCGCCGCCGAAGCCCAGCTGCCATCTCAGGCACCCTCCCGCCCACACCGACACCGACTTCAGTGGAGCTCTCGTCATGCACCAGTTTTCCACAGCTTCCCTTCAAACACGCACACAGTTTGAGGTCGGTGAACTGAGCCTGGAAAAGCCGAGGAGCTGGGTTGCTTTTCTGGCGCCTTGACCCGCCGTTCGACACGTGCGGCACAGCGCCGTCGCGGGGGCGGTGGCAGCGCCCCAGGCTTCGAGGGTCCCGATACCTCCCTCCCCGGCGCCCGGGCCCGACCCCGCCTGGGGGCTTCGGCGGGTCCCGATGCGCCTCCAGGGCCGCTCCCCTCGCCGCCGCCGCCGGTCTGCGGGGCGGCGCTGTTCCCGCTCCGGCCGCGCCGGCGGCGCTCGCGCCTTCCGCCCGCCCGGGCTCGGGGCGGCAGGTGGCACGGGAATGGCGCCTTGGAAAAGCGGGCGGGCGGCGGACGGCGTAGGCGGGCGCTGCGCTCGCTCCTCTCCTCTCGCCGGCAGCCGCTGGCCGCGCCTTCTGCCGCTCCTCGTGAGCGCCGGCGGTGGCGGGCAAGGCTCCAGCCGCGGCCTCCGCAGGCTCCTCGCCGAGTTCGGCGCGGCCCCTCCGCTCCTCCTTCCCTTGCCTCAGTCGCTGCCGGCCCCGGAGCGATGGTCGGCGGCCGCGGCGAGCCTCCCAAGCCCTCCGTCCTCCGGGCCCAAGTCTGCTTGCGGGAGATGCGCATCCCTGGCCACGTCCCAGCAGCGAGGAGATGGGGCCGGCGCTCACCCCCAGCCCTGACCTGCTCCTGCCCCGCAGCATCGCCGACAAGGTACGGCCCGGGGAAGGGGGGCGCGGCATTTGGAGGGCGGGGGCGCTGATGTTGAAGACCTTTCTGCCCCTCTCTGTTGAAAGAGAGCATGGAGAGGAGGGAGAAGGGCTGTGTGTGTCTTGCCACGCCACATCCCTTTTCCCTGCTTCGTCTCCCCGCGGGGAAATGAAGCCCTGGGCGCTGCTGACATCGATTGCAAGAGCCCGGGGCTGCTCGAGCCGGGAGAAGGCACCCTTTGTGAGGGCTGAAGGCATCGTGTCCCTCGCTGTCACCGCGGTGGTTGCGAGAGGCAGTATCTGCCTGTGGCTCATACCCTCTACAGAAAGGTGTAAATGCTTCAGGAATTGCTGCAGCTTCTTTGCTATCTCTCTCCTTCCTGAAGCCCTCACGGGCAAAGCTTGCAGCTGCCGCTGTTTCCTTACCGTCAAGCTTGCCATCAGATGGTCTGTGATTGTCCTTTCCAAGATGAACTTCTTCTCACTGCTTCACAGCTCTGTAATACGGATAGGATGCTGTTGCAGGAGTATCTGTGCCCGCTTTCCCTTCTCTAGATCAGGCTAATGTCCACAGGACACTAGTGGACTTTGTGAAGTGCCTTCCCCGTGTGTGCGGGCCTTGGATGTGATAATTCAGTAGTGGCAGCACTGAAAACGGTAGTGGCAGTACACCACTGTTGATACATTAGCTGCACTTGCAAGGACTTGGTATCTCTGTAGACAGACTTCCTGAAATGTGTGAGGTAGGATTTCCTGGGAGCAAGAACTGCAAGGGGTGATATTGGTTTGAAGTTTTATAATAAGCAGTCCTGGGCCAGCTGGCTTGTGCTGCTAGTGTTACTGAGTTGCTGGTGTCAAGAGGTGCTTCCTCTATGGCTGTTGTCCTGGGGAGCATGGAGCTGTTTCTGGGCAGGATGGATCAGCCTTGGGACTCTCAGCAATATCTGGCCCGATACACTCCCATGTTACAGAGTGAGTCAAAGTAGCCTGGCCTCTTCCATGTTTCACCTGCTGCCTGCATCTGTCACGTATGGATTCAGCACTTCTTCCTGCCTGTTTAAGGAGGCCTTTCCTTGAACATGTGCCCATTGTTGCTCTAGTGAGAAGCCAGGCTTACCTTCTCTCCAGGAACATATGCCTTCATCTAAGAAGTTTGTCAGTGTTGATGATCTGCTGAGATAAGGGATATGTGACTAAGGTTGGTGTAGAAATTGTGAAGGTTTTTGTCTTGGGCTGGCTTGGATTTACTCATGTAACTGCATTCCTGTCTGACCAACCTGTAGCAGTAGAAGTTGGCAGCTGCCTTCACAAGTCTCCTTGCAGCTGAGAAGTACAGTAGTAGTACTGTACTCACTGTCCATCCACGCTGCTGTGTAGCTGCTGAGAAGCAGTGTTCTGAGGAGTAACTCACACCTGATAACTTCTTCCCTCAGTTGTATTCAAGAATTTTTTCGCTTTTGAAGTGCAAGCCAGCTCCTCTCTGCTTTACTACTTTGAGATATCTTGAGAAGTGTATCAGTATCCCTCACAACACAGGAGCAGAAAAACCTCTCTAGCCTCAGGCTATGGTCAGCTAACTTCTTATTGGTAGGTAGGTTCTTGCCTGGTTATTCCATGAGCAGTAGAGGTGAAGTCTGTCTTCCAGTACCTGTATGTAGTACTGTTGGCACTTGGCAGCATAGTAGTACTCTAAAGGGGAGAGCAAAAAAGGGCTGTGGTAGGCAATGTTTAGACTTCAGAGCAGTTCAGTAGTTGACCTGGAAATGGCACTAGGCTAATGATCCTTGAAGAATAAAAGGATTTCCAGTAGGAAAAGAATAACATTCTTTTTTTCTCTTTAGCTGAATTAGCAGAAGCAGCCAAATATCTTATGCTCCTGGTAGAAGGAGTCCAGCTGTTCTGCTGTGTATGGGATGTCTCTTTTTCTGCTCAATACCTCAGGAACTGGCAAGAAAAAAATGTGTTCTTTCCCACCTCAGAAAAAACTTCAGCAAGCAAACAGGTATTCCTGCCTTTAAGGCAAGAGTAAACTTCCAGTGCTTGAACTGTCTATTGAGTAGTCTATAGAGTGAGTAGGGTAACTGGAGATAAAATAGGTAACGACCTTATACGTCGTTAGTATATCTCTTAGTCTTAGAATCATAGTATGGTTTGGGTTGGAAAGGACCTCAAAAATCACCTAGTCCCCAACCCCCCTACTGCGGACAGGGACACCTTTCACTAGACCAGGTTGCTCAGAGCTCCATCCAGCCTGGCCTTGAACACTTCCAGGGATGGGGCATCCATATTGTGTAACCTTAAGTCTTAATCTCTGATGGTGGGTCATTAATATTTTGAAAGGCTGGCTCAGTAATCAGCTAACAATGTTGAGTTACTTCAGTAGCTGAGTAACAGAGGGAAGTCAGCATTCAAGTCTGATTTAGGCTTAAAACTCTACAGCTGTTATTTATTGATTCTTGTGTAGGAGCTGTGCTCATCTGCTCTCTTGGGCTTCCCAAGGGCCTTACTGGAGAATCTGATGGAGACTGGTACTGCAGAAGTTTTGGTTGAAGTCTCCTGCTTCACAGTGACTCTGGGTCAGTTAGATTCTTTATGGACTACTGTCCTTATCCAGGCCTATACTAGGACATCCCTCTGGCAAGAGGGCTAGTGACATTAGCTGGCACATCACCACAAAGTGGATAACTTTCTTTTCTGTGTTCCTCATGCCTTCTCTGAGCAAATAATTCCTAAACACTACTGCAGCCTTAAAGTACCTAAGACTGAAATCCTCTGAGTGGAGAAAGTTTGGATGTAAAGGCAGATTGTTTGCTGATAAAGTAGTGCTTCAATTTTTGCTACCACAGGTGCGCAGCCCGAAATGTCTGAACCTCTGCCATCACTGCTTTGCATTCTTTAAAGCATGCTTTTCTTGCCTTTTGGTGTTTGTTTTTTTTTTGAGCTGTTGAGTAAGAACGCTCCTTTATCCTGAGTTAGAGAAACCTGGAGGACAGGAACACCTGCCTGTTTGTATCCTTTTGAGTTTTGATTCAAACATGGGAATAATCTAATGGTGTAGAGCCTGTGTAACTTTGAAGCCTCATAAACCTTAGGTTGCTGTTTAAGAAAAGTGGCTAATGCTGTTAGAGCAGTTGGTCATGGGAAAGGGAAGGAAAAACTGAGCTGTTTTCTGAGGCCACTAAGTAGACTAGTCTCAAGTTTTCTGAATCTTGGGAAGAGGGCTGCAGAGCTTTGTTGTCTGAAGTAGCGTCCTCATCCTGACTTGTAGTGGAGAGCAGTTTTAGAAGCAGGACACCTTGACTTTTGACAACATCTTACCTCTTAAATGAAAAGGTTATTTTAGTTAAGTACTTGACTTTCACGGTGATGCTGCAGCAAACATGAAACACTTGAGTTGTAGATACTTGCCTCTGAAGCATTTATATATTGGTCAGGCCTTTCTGTAAGGATCTTTTTATTCCCTTGAAGTCTAATTGCATAAAACATTGTCTTGATACCTGACCACCATCAACTTTTTTTGAGTTTATTCTCCCTTTACCTGTGCTAGCTTTCAAATAAGGAGGCAACTAACGTTGAACCTAAGCTACTGACAGTGTTTGTTGTGTTTGGTTTTTTTCTTCTTAATTTTATTTGGTTGGTTTTTTTATCATCAGGTAAGAGGGGAAACAGGCAGGAGAAAACAATTCCTCAGGATGCACAACACAGCGTGTTGCAGAGTTAGTTGTAGAACTGTCTTACTGTTTTAGCTTTTGGAAGACATGCAAGCTAATTGAACTCTGGTTTTCAGAGCAGATCCTCTTCTGAGGAGGGTAAGACAAATGGAGAAATGTCTGTGGATTTTTCTCTTCTTTTTCCTTTTTAAAAAAAGAAGGAAGTTCTACTTCCACATGAATACTTGACTCCAGTGCACTAGTTTGTCACTTTTGATAGGGAATCTACTCTGCGCACTAGAACAAACACTTTGAGGAGAAAAGACATTATTAATGGGCCACTGAGTTTGGAGCAGAGGTGAGAAGTAGATGGTATTTTGCTATGTTTGGATTCAGCCTCACTGAGGCTGTGCAAACCTGCTGCTATGTGTTGGAAGTGCAAAGCTGTGCAGAGTGAGAAAGAGCGTTCTGTAGGGTTTACTTCCACTGTCCTCTAGCTATGGTCCCTCTAGTCTTGTATCATGAGGGTATCTTCCTTACACTGTGGTGTTGGCTGTTCTTGCTGTGGTCTGCCTTGAGGCTGGCAGCTATCTGATAAGCATCCCAACTCACAGCACTGGTTTCTTTCCTAGCAGTCCAAAACCTTTCATATCCCACTTACCCTCGGACTCAGACTGCCTTGTCCTTTTTCGGACATCTCTGACTACTTGATACTGTACACGTGGCCAGCTACCTGTAACTTTCTCAACTTTTCTTCTTGGAAACTATGCATACCTTGCATTTGCCTCTGTTAGCTCTAGACAGCTGACGTGAGCTTCAAGGCTGTTTTACAAGTCGTATATCAAGCAGCTCTGTCAGAGCTGATGTGGAATACCAGGCTTGCAGTGAGTGCATGGCTTGAATGTGATAGTTCATGGAGATGGACATTAAAACTCCTACTGCCAACTTTTGGTTACTAACTGAAAACTCTTGCTTGCATGCTCATCTGCTTCCTAGCTACCACCCTGGTGAATTCCTGGACTTCTTATTAGCACCTGATTGAGTATAAACACTTGATGTGTTTGCTGGAGTGCTGTTACTTAGCACTCATTTTGAAAGGGAGCCTGGCATCTCTCCAACTCCAGAAAATATACTGAGAGTCTGAAGCTCTACTTCCAGCCTCCTTGGTTGCTATTTTATAATTATTGCTGTTAACTTTATCCACCCACAGATGAAACCAGTTTGCAGTATAATCTGAAAACTTAAAATAGATCTGCCTAAGCTTCTACAAACCTCTTCCTTCTCTGAGGAGATGAGAACTTAAACCATGTATTGTTCTTAAAGGAACCTAGAGGTGAATTCTCAGTTTTGGGAGAGACTGAAGACTGCAGAAGGTCAAACTGAAGTTGGTGAACTTGTGAAACAATGCCAGTATGGATGGGTTAATCTGTGTTTGAATCTACAGGAATGCAAAACTGACAGTCACAGAGAAGTTGAGTCTGGAATGCATATCTTCTAGTCCGACCTCCTGGCTCTTGGCTCAGGTAGAGCAGGCTGCTTAGGATGCTGTGAAATTGTCTTTTAAACATCTCTCTGGGCATCCTGTTCCTGCATCCAGTCACCCACAATGTAAAATATTTTTCTCACATCTAAGTGAAACTCCCAGTATTTCAGTTTATGCCCATTGTCTGCTGTTCTGTTGTTGAATCCACTGAATAGAGTATGTCACCTCCTTCTGTACACCCATCAGGTATTTATCCATATTGGTAAGATCCCCTGAGCATTATTCTCTCCAAGCTGTTAGTCTTCTTTGCCTTGAGGCATATTATTGGCTCTTGGTCAACTTCTTCATCAGTGTCTGTGGGTTTTGGTTTTTTTTTTTTTCATTCTGCCAAGCTGCTTTTCAATGAGTCAGCCTCCAGCACATACTGCTATATGGGGTTGTTCCTGCCAAGTACAGAACTTTTCATTTCCTCATGTTGAATTTCATGAAGTACCCAACAGCCCATTTCTCCAGCCTCTTGAGGTCCCTCTGAACAACACACAAACATCTGGTGTATCAAGCACTGACACAGTACACTTGCTGAGGATGTACCCTGTTCCATCATTTAGGTAATTAATGAAGGTGTTAAAACAATAGTGGCCCTAGTACTGCCTGCTGGTGTATTCCAATAATGACTGCCCACCAGTTGGAACTTGTGGGATCACAATCCTTTCAGCCCAGCAGTTCAACCAGTTTTCAGTCCCCTTTGCTGTACATCTATCTACCTTGTGCATCACCAGCTTGTCTAGGAGGATGTTGTTAAAAGCCTTCTTAAAGCTGAGATGAAGCACGTTGAAGCTCTCCCTTTGTGTACCAGCCCAGTGATACCTTTATAGCAGGTGTTGGGTTGGTTGGGCATGACTTCCCTTAAGTCCTTGCTGACTTCTCATCGCCATGTCCTTCGTGTGTTTGGAAATGGTTTCTAATATTTGCTTGATTGCCTTTCTAGGGATTGAGGTGAGGTTGACTGTCCTGTAGTTCCCTGTAACTGCCTTTGTGAAGACAGAAGTGAATCATGTTTCTTAGGCCAAGAAGCTTTTAGGTACAAGCAGTTGTCTGCCACATGCTTCCTAAGTGGGCCATTGGCTCTCAAAGGCTGAGCTTAGTTGCCATCTTGTTTGAGGGAACTCTGTCTCTTCTCCTGTTGCACAGTGTGCCTGCATGTCTGGTAGCTCTCTTCTAGTCTCCTGGTTAAGAGAACTTATTTAAACCTTGCATGGCTTTCAGCATGCCATCAGTGCTTTATTCATAGTCCAGCTGCTGGCTGAATCCATTTTCCCTTCTTTCATAGTAACAGTAACTGGAACTGCTTTTTGTAGCTATTTCATCTCTCAAACCTGTAATACCACTTGGATAGGTTAAAACCACAGTATTTTACTTCTAGAAAGAAAAAAAGTAGAAAAGATAGAGTGCTTTTCTCCTTTTTTACTTGTAGCCGCTCTGGAGCTTAATGGGTAGAAGTGTGTTATAACAGCACATTGGTGGGCCTGCTTACAGTTGCCTTCACTTACAGAAATGAATAAGGGTGTTTTAATGGTACCTTACAACACAGGTGCTCTAGTAGTACTGTAAAACTCGGTGGACTCTTTGTGAAACATAACTTCACAGTGAATTTCTCTGGAATTGGCAATTCTCTTCTGAGCAAGATGAAGGATAGCTAACAAGTTGGGACAAACACTTGCATCAGCATAACTGTCCTACTACCATTACTTTTTTAATATCTCCTGGTAAAGCTAAACATAGCTTCTACTGTATAATGCTATTATTACTTTGTGGGTCTTACTTCAATTTAATGGAGGGAAGGGTGTATACTCTGAGGTTGAATTCAGTGTTGCACAGCCTTCATAATCTTTTCAACAGGAGTGCTTCATACATAATGAGACAGAGTATTGAAAACAGATATTCAAAGCATACATGGAGGAACTTGGTTCTTCAGATGGGTTTCAGAAGGATGAGTCTTGGCAATAACTTGTCAGCCATGGTGGAAAAAGTTATGCTTGGTGGTCGGAAAGAATCCTCTGGGCTGCCTGTGCTAGAGTGCTTCCAACTTATCCAAGTAGCTGAATGCTTTCTGAACTCCTTCAGGAGTTGAAAGGGATAACTGGATTGATAAAGTAAGTTCTCTTACTACAGTTGCGTGGGCACTTCCTTCTTCTATCAGTGCCTCTGGCAGCATGTCCCTGTAATTAATGGTGGGAGAGGCAGAGAATAAAGGAATGAAAGTTTCCTATTGACACACTGATCTGGGAGACATCAGTTCCTAGATTAGTGTGCAGACTATTGTCTTGGTGTTTTCTAGCGTTATGATCCACTCTTGTGGTGTCTTAAACAGATGGTCTGGCTGTCATATGACCCAGTCTGCTCCTTATCTGAGTGGAGACACTGGTCTCTCTAAATCAGGAGACAAACAGAGCTTTTACAGTGCAGTGGGACTTAACTTAGTGCTGCTATATGAAAATCTACTTGCAACACCTGAACTGCATCTTTGAGATTGTGACTTGCGTGTGCTTTGAGTCTGCAGAAGACAGTACATGGATTAAAAATGGCATTGTGTATGTCTCAGAAATTACTTCACTGAGGCTTGTTCTCTGCTGACCTTGAGCAAGACCTTAAATGCTGAGCTGTACTGACTCTTTAAACTGTGACTGACTCGACTGCCTGAGCCTGGGTTGCAGTGCAGCTGAGACCCCCAAGTCCTGGTGACTGGGCAAAACTGCTCCCATCACTAGGATGCAGTGGGAAAGAAAGCTCCAAGCTCTACCTTGTAGCTGGTGGCATCTGGAACCGTGAATTAAAATCTGTGAATTAGTAAATTATTGAAAAACTGTGTGGAGCACTTCCAGTTACTGAGGACAATAACTGACAGCAAGGTAGCTACTAGCAATATTGCAGTGACCAACTGAAGATGGGAAAACAAATCCAGTGAGCTGCAACTATTTTAGTGAGTTAGAGTTTCCAATATCAGACCAATTTAAAAAGGGCAAGAAGGAGGACCCAGAGAACTACATTTTTGTCTTATAGTCACATTCAGAGCTTCTACACTGCTGCTTCTGTGAAACGGTAAGCAATGGGTGAGATATTACAAGTGATGGTGTCTATAACCCTTGAAGACACATTTCTGCTGGACTCAGTTTTGTGGCTCTAGGTGTCTTGGTTGACGACAACTGCTATAGAAGCATGTGGGAGCAGAGACATTGCGGAAATGTGTAGTACTTTAGTTTGCAGGAAAATGTGCAAAATGTAAAATGTAAACTTGCTTCTTTGTTATACTTCAAATTGCAGAGAGCAGACTACTGTAAGAGTGACAACCTCTGCCTGTCTTAGAGTGGTCAATAATATTACTTGTGTAGTGGTCTATAGTGTTGTTAGTGATGGGATGGCTTACAGCACTGGAGGACATGCTTTTATCCATATTATGAATCTGTGCTCTGACCTCATGCTGAATTTAAGTCTGAAAAAAACTCTTTTAAACCACCCTGGTGCTGCATGTCTGTTGAGGTTTGCTATTAGCCTCTTAAAACCAAAAATGCTATCAAGAGATTAAGCTTCTCTCTGTCATATCTACC
Organism: Manacus vitellinus; assembly: GCF_001715985.3. Lineage (NCBI taxonomy): Eukaryota > Metazoa > Chordata > Aves > Passeriformes > Pipridae > Manacus > Manacus vitellinus. Next base: position 8,711,250 of record NW_021940917.1, on the reverse strand, counting down.
AGGAAATCTGTTATTATACTGATTCAATGCCCTGTCCTCATGGGCAAATATTGCCTTATAGTGCTTGAATGAAACTTGTGTCTTTCTGAAGGTCCTCTTAGGGTATAAACCCCTATCTTAAACTTTGTCTGCGTAATTTGCCTCACTTTTCCAATAAGCTTGATGTAATGTGTTCCTTGAAAAGGAATACACTGCAAAGCAGCTTAAGGGCAGAGGAGCCTCTTCCTTGTGGTGCTGCAGATGGTATCAGCAGCAGGCTCTCTCGGCTAACTGAGTGGTGAAAGCAGTGACATCTGGGAATAGTAAGTGGTAGACTACCCCAGACAATACTGAAACCCGTGCTTTTCTGGGTAGAAGTAACACCTTTGCTGTAGCTTTTCAGATGCTAGTATTAGGCAAATTGTGAGTGAAAATCTTGAATACTGCCAAGATTAAGCTGTGGTTTGGATTGTTGCCAAGAAAATCCCTGGAAATTTTTAATTGGTACTGTTTATTGCCAGTGATCAGCTTGACCACTTCACGATTTGTGTGCTGACTGGCCTGTTCCCGAGTATACTTCACTTGAAGCCATGTGTGCTAAACACCTGTATATGCCTCAGTGGCTCTTATAAGCCTAGACCATTAAATAAAAGGAGTTTCTCTAGATAAATTAGTCTGTAGATCTCATGCCTTGTTTGTCCATCGATCTCTAAAGATAGTTTCCATACTGTGAGAAAATACTGCATGACTGCTTTTTCTGAGTTGCTCTCCTTAAAGTAGGGAGTGAAACAGTCATACTGTGTGGGTTTTGGTTTAGGGGTTTTTTTTTTTCTTCCAGCAGATAAGCACTTTATTTTATTGCTGTGGGAGCAAATGCCTTTTTGCTGGAAAATGCCTTGTATATCAGCAGTTGTGATAGAGGGATATTGTTTAAATTGCACCTGCATAAACTATCCCTGAGAGCTTCTCCAAGAGCACACTCCTCCAGCTCTTCCAGATGTAAACTTAAACCCTTCCCTCTGAATATCTTTGCATAGTTTACTTGCACAGTGGTATCTTGTCAGTCTGACTTGCTCTCATGAAACCTCCATTGGTCTTGTCAAGAAATGTTAATGCAGCTCATCTGAAACAGTGATCATGAGGAGATCCACGTTGTAGTGTGTGCATATTCTTTCTTGTTTAAATGACGTATTCACCAGGATGTATTCACGAGTAATTTCCAGTCCTCTATCATCTCTTTCCCTCCTGCTGCTTCCCTCTGTTTCTCCCCAATTCTTTTCATCTTTTCACATAAAAAGAAAAGATAGTACTGTTTGTCCTCAAAAGGCTCTGAGCCAAACTGGCAGTTTGGTGAGATTGGGTACCTAGATAACTGATGAAACTAAGTCTGCTTCTGGAGGGTGAACAGGAGAAGAAACTTCTGTATGGTATATCTGCAGAGCCTTAATGCAAAACTGTATATCTCTAGGAGAAAGCAGTTTAGTTTAGACAAGCTTAATAAACTGTTCTATCTGCAATCAGATATAAATCTGGTTTCTTGGATTGGGAATGATACCCAGTCATACTCTGGATTCAAATTTTCCTGCTCATGGTCTGAAATCCTGCTGCTTTGCTATTTAGGAGGTCAGGACTCAGATTCTGAAAATGAAGCTTTAAACAAAATACTGGATGTGTTAGACTTGTTTGTTAACAGGGTGCTCTTTACCACATTAAAATAGGTTGTGATGTTTCTGTGCACACAATTGCAGAACCCTTATAACAAAAGATATTACTGAAACAAACTCCTTGCAGATGGACATGGAATTTAACAAAGCTAGAGAGGAGAGCAGCTGGAGACTTGACTCAAAAGGTGTGTTCTTTCATACATATTTCTGAGAACATGCAGTTTCTGCCATTTGTGGAGGCCTTTGAACTCTGAAGATAGAGCGGAGTTGGTGCCTGTTGCCTTCTACTGAGAACTGTAGAAAGCAGAAAGAACTTATAGCTCTGCTAAAGGATGCCAATCCAAGTCTGCCCAAATCTTAAACTCTCTTGCTTTCCATGAGGTCACAAGCACTTTTGCACTATTTTCTACAGCTTAGGCATAACTGACTAATCTTGCTGGTCAGTTGCCAGCCTGGCATTTTGTTTAGGAAGATAAAGCTTTCTGCAAGGACTCGGTTGCTTTGAAAACAGATGTGGAAGCTGTCTTTGAATCTGAGACTGTTTATTTCAAGGGAGCTGTTATCCTCTGGATGTGTTAAATTACCTTTCTACATTTACCCCAGTAAGGGAGCTGTAAGATGTGGCAAGTGTGCAGTTACTCCTCGTGCTTTCCTTCCTGTTCAAAGGATATGGAGAAGTACATGTCAGATTAGTGAGAGTTAGTAAGTCAAAATTACATCTTATACCTTTGTATTTTACCTAAGTAATGTCTGCTGCAAATAGCAGTCCATTTCATCTTCCAAATGCCTGGCCCCCAAAGGCTTTTGGCCTTTTATGCACAAAGTAGCACAGTAGCATGGCTTATTACTAATATTGAAGGACTTGTCTTAACTGCTGTAAAACATCTGTGAGATACCACTCATGTTCCTCATTTTAGAGTGTAAGCTGAACCACATTTAGTTCAGTGTGGTATTGCACAGTTCCCCTTCCAAGCTAAGAAAAGACAACACCCTCTTAAGGACTGCAAGAAGGCAGACTTATAGCCAGACTCTATGAACAGATAGTCTGATGTGGTACTTGACACCTTCGTGTGACACTTGTCTTTACCCTGGTGCACAGGAAGGCTGAAACTAAGCTGTATTGTAGCTGAGTCCCTAAAGGCTTCAGCAACAGAGTTAGGAGATTCAGGTCTTGCTGAAAATGCTGTTTTCCAGAATGCTTCTGTGCCCACATTCTGGCTCTGTTTAGCTTGACTGTAATGACTTACAGGAAAACAAACCACAAAGTAAAATAATCCATCCTATAAAACTTGGCTGTTGACTTCAGAAATGAGGTGAGAATCCCGTGACCTACATGAGAAGACTTGAAAAGTCCTTGTATCAAGCATGTGGTGCCTCTGTGAAGCTTGATCCTGTGTTTTGCTGTCCAGCCAAAGTGCGAAGAAGCACTATTCCAAGCATGATACCTGTATGAGCAAGAATGCTCCCAGGTTTTGAGGGGTGTAAAACTGCATGCCGTCATGATTAGCTCCTGCATTTTAAATTCTTACTTTTTTTCAGGGATCCTGAGGAGCCCGTCTCTAGGCAACTCTGACCTACAGAGCAGAAACAGTAGTTGAAATGATGAACACCAGAACAAAGTCATCAGACTCATGGCTTGGCAGTATGCTGTGCTTGGACACCTATTTAAAATATCCTGAGAGCAAACTGATCCAGTCTTTATCTAGTGGCTTTTTGGTTAGATGGGTAAAATACCAGTGGTACTGCTGGAACTTCTGAGGAGAGGCTTGGCCTTGTTAGATTTGGGGGCTTTCTGCCCAGCACTGCAGGGCTCACAGGCTTGGTGTGTAATACCCTCTGGGGCTAAGAGATGAAAATCTGGGCTTGAGTCCTCAGCAGCCAGCATTGTTCTTACTCTGCTGACACATTTTCAGGTAAGAGAAGAGGAATTTCTTCCAATTTGAACTTAGTCCGCGTTGCGCTTAAAATAGCCTCAACCTAGCAGTCTGATTCCAGATGATTTAATATAATGGAAAACACTGATCTCTTCTGAAAGTATCATCTTGTTCCTTGTGAGTACATCCACACAAAGTGTACTCTCCTTCCAATTATTGGAGAAGGGTATCAGGAGCTGGTGAACATGTAACCACTTACCCTTTCCCAGGAGGGTAGGTCTAACCTTAGAAGTTGATTCTCACAGGTTTTTCAGTTCTTGTTGAACTAAAACTCAGTATTGTCTTGTTTGTGAATCAGCATAGAAATGTGGTCCTTCTATCTGGGAATGAATAGTATTTTTGGAGTTTAACTGTGGGGATGTTGTGTTGTTTGTTTTTTATAAACCCTGTATAGCAGGATTTATCCTCCCTTCCCTTCCGCAGCATACTACCTTCTCTGCAGTCTGTATCCCCACTTCAGTGCCTTAAAATAGCTGCCCAAGATGAAGTGCAAGAGGCAGGGACATGCAATATCTCAAATTTACCTCAGATGCGTGAGGAAACAAAAGTGACCTCTAATAAACAATGTTTGATGCTGCTGCCTGATAAAGCATGAAACTGAACCTATATAAAGGGAAGCAAATGCCTTTTCTTCCCTTGGTCTTTATCTAGCTGGTATTGGATAATAGTCTTGTGTAGACTGAGATTTCACTATGCAGATGCTCAGTGAGATCTTCTAATAGGATACTATACTGACAGTCACAAACAAGCTGATCTAGATGGTACTGGAGGATAGAAAAGTGCTTTTTCTTTCTACGCAGAGCTGACCTGTACAGGCCAGTGGAACAGAGCTCTGTACACAAAAAGCACCTGCTTTCAAAACTCACTGGGATAAGACAAGCACTGAACGTCTTATGAACACATCTGTGAAAGCCAAGTTAATGTAAGCTTTTATAGTGTCCTTGGGAATGTTTACATCTAAACCGCTTCAGCTTTTCAGTCACTGGCTGCCATTCTGCTGTGACTTACTCTCCTGTACTGAAGGCATGGAGATAAGAGTGTTACAGAAACCAGCTGCAGTTGTTGAGTGGAATTGTTGTCTCCTTAAAATGACTCTGTCTGTGGTCACGTCTCTGGAAAATGAATGGCAAAAGCAGTGGAACACCTTGAAACACAAGGAGAAAATGTACACTTCTGCAGTGAAGCTGTGAGGTTCTAGAAGCAGTACAGGCCTGGCCCTAAGGTCGTTAAGTTAGGCAGGGATATTAGGGGTTAAGTGCACCACTTGCCTCTAAACAGCAACATTTCTAAATGTCTGTTACTGTCATATAAAACTTGTTGAATGGGAGCAATGGGCATGCAGCATCATATAGTTTCAGGCTAGCCCTTTCCAGAGATAAGCTTATGTATTCTTGGAAGGCCTAGCTGAGCCACATCTTCTGCTTCCTTTGTGGATTGCTGCTTAGAGAGCAAAACTGTCTGGTTAAGCTGTACACTTGCTAAGGCAGGATAGGTGAAAAGATTCAGTTTGTGGAAGCTGCAGGAAACCATGTGGTCTTCACTTGACAATAATACAACAATACCTATGGAATTTTAGACCTTTTTTTAGTCTTTAAGGCTTGAGTACTGGATGCTTTCTCTGGCATATTACTCCACTGGGGGAGGCTGCCATCCAGAAGACTGGATACCAAACTCCTGAAGTTTTACTTTATGTGGATCCAAGCTGCTCTGTAAATGGAGTCTTGGAAAATCTCCTGGGAGAAGATGAGAACTGCTGGAAACTTTCCAAGGAATTTTAAGTCTTGCATACAGACTTCTAGTTTATAAAATTCAGTTGGATTTTAAACTTGGATGAAGTGAGCTTTTTGATAGATTTAGTATCTGTTTCTGGGCAGGCTAACTGGTCAAGGTGTTTGGACATCATAAGACAACAAAATAATGTGAACAGCCTTACCAGAGAGCAGCCTGCATAGTTGGCAAGGCTCATGCATTTCCAGCACAGGCAGTTAGTTCCTACTTGTCTGGCACTATAGGATACCAAACATGTGCTCTTAAAATCTTTCTGATCTCATGTACCCATAAATTTGGATGTCTTGAGAGATTCTAGGAACTTCTAAGGAATGCATTAAAAGCCTGCCTTGTGGTGGTATTACAGTTGTACGCAAGAGCCTAGTACTTAACCTGAAGGTCTGAATGGCACACTATTTCTGCTGTAGGTTGTGATCCAGGCCTTGGTGGACCTTCACCTGACCTGCTTCAGCAGGTGACAAAGCTGTGAGACTGTCCTGAGGAGGAGACTGCCCTGAGGAAGTGAGGGACCAAGACTAAGGATCTTTGCTCTTTACTTTAGAAAAAGCTTTGAAGCTCGAGGAAATCTCTGTGGATGCTCTCTAAGAAGTGAAGAATGTCTTGACAAAACGTGTCCTCCACGCCATCTGCCTGGCTGCCAGAAGCAGCCTCCCTTTCTGTCTGCTGTATGACTGCTCAGATTTAAGGCAGACTGACTGTACTGTGAGTAACAGGTGCTATGACAACAAGGCTTTGTAAGCACTGGGTACCTGCTGTGACTTGGACTGCGCTGATCTCTGATAATGCAGATAGGTACTTAAAACAGTTGATGGGCAGCTGCTTGGTGCACTAAAGGCGAAGCTGGTGCTTAAGTCCTGACGCTGAAGTCAGACTCTGTTATATAAAACAGATAATACTAGCCAATATATCAGATGCTTGGGAGTATGATAGCTATACCAACAGGTAGAAACACAGGTGGCTGCAGATCTCCTTTCTGTGCTGCAGTGCTCTCGGCACTGCAGGACATACTTTTCTTTCTGTGGTAAAAGCAGACTAACACAGATGTTGCAGTCTTGCTTCTCCAACTGCAAAAAAAGTCCGAGTCCTGTGAAAGAAAGACAGTGCTAATTAATATGACAAGGAGGTTTTCTGCTGATAGGATAACAGCTTGAGACAGATTGCTGGATCTTCTGCTGTGACACTTCAAAGCCTACTTCTTTCTAGCATTAGCATCAGACTTCAGTTGACTGATCCTTCCTCCTTTTAAATGAGGGTTCAGCAGCCTTAAGTAATGTTCCTGGTGCACTTAGCTAGGAAGTTCCACCCATTAAGAAGGAGAAATAGTTAGCTCCTAACTTGGCCTTCGTCTGCTGAAAACTAGCCAAGCAGCAGGGTATGATGCCAGCAGTGACTGTCAGGGAGAATCCTGCTGTCCTGGATAAGGCAGTATAGCACGTTGTACACACCATCTGTCCTTTCCCCACCACGTCAGCTGGCACCTCTCCTGATCTGAACCACAGCTGGTATAGAAGCTTTACTTCATCTAGATATGGAGTGTTTCATCCAAGGTAAAACTATCACAGCCTTTAAGACCATAGGACCCATGACTGCAAGAACACACTCAAGTACAATGAAGTGGATTCAAGCCTTCACAGGCTTCTGCCCTGCTTAAAATGTGCAAGACATGCTAGTGTGATATTGTTATCTCCTAACAGAATTGGTGAGGAAAGTTGCTAACTTCATACAAGTGCCTGCAAGCCCCATCTTTGGTCCTTCCTCCAGGTAGAGTAGAGTTTTTGTATTTTAAGTGGATTCCATCGTATTCTTTAAGCTCTCTTCTGGAAGAATTTTGTTATAAGCTTTTGGGATCTCCTGTGCAACCAGGCTTAAGCTGTTTCTGCAATGTAATTCGTTTCCATACTGGAAGCTTATAATTTGACTAGCTGCAGTTCTGGCACAACTTGTCATACGCTAATGCTTATTGCATATGGGCAATGATGAACTGTCTTTTCCTTTTGGAAACAGAAATGGGTTTGTGTGCAGCTACTGTGGTATCCCAGGGTTTGCTTTGCTTTTCAGTCTGCTCAGCCAAATTCTCCTGTCTAGCTGAACTGTAGATTTTCTGAAGCCATCTCCTGTTGCTAATCTTATCCTGTCTTCTGCTTATTCTGTTTGTGTAACTTCAACAGCACTCCTTATCTGCAGAGGTATTGTACCATTACTTCTTCCTATTGTACATGCTCCTGCTACACTGAGTCTGAGCCAGATTCTTATGTACTTTGAGCTATGTTATGTCTGAGCTGGCCAGCTGTGCCATGCTCATCCTGATCTTTTGCTCTCTTAGGAGAGCATTTGAGTGCCTACCTTCCTACTCTTGCTCCCCGTCAGTTAAATCTGGAATCTCTTATCTGTTGGCAGCCACTTGTGTGTATTAGTTGATAGAATGCATCTAAACTCTCTGTTAGTAGACAGTAATTTAGATCACCCTTTCCCAAAATGTCTAGGCTAAAGCATTATTTTCTCTACTTCATAAAGCGGCCCTCAAGGTGAAGAGCAGCGCTGCCACAGTTCTGCAGTACTGCAGCAGACAGATGGCTGTCTGTGAAATCCCAGTAGTCCCATGATGGGTTTCTGACAGTGACTAGTAGGAACTTAGCTGTGTTCTTAGCCATTGTCAAAGGCAGACCTTTGTAAGTAGCTTTACCTTGAGGCTGTCCCCTGTAGTTCTGAACCTTTGAAGAAAGGACTGATGAACAGAGAGGGTCTCACCCAAACATGATTGCTTTACTAAGATTTTGTGTTTTGTTTAGCCACTTGAAGACTGTGTGAGGCTGGGGCTGAGCACTAATTGTATACCTAAAACAATTCTAGTTACTGTGGTGCTTAGATGAAGTGATGTTTCTCTCTTTAGCAGTAAGGGAAGTCACTCTGTGGATAAATCTATTCCTGTGCTACTAGTTAAAAGGTACAAACAAAAATCCCGTCTTCTCTGAAAAGGAGAGGCACGGATCTTTAGGACTTTTTAATACTGTTGTCAGGTGTTCCCGTCCTACATGCTGTACAACTTGTCATATGCTGTCGGCTCCCTCTGCTACAAAACCAGAGCAGAGAACATGTGAAGTTTCTGTGATATTTATGCAAGTGGAGTAACCACTGTTATGGAGTAGTTGGTCTGTATTCAAGTGTGAGATTTGAAGGTGTGGAAATATATCAAGTTAGCTATAAGGCTGGTGGGGGTTTTTTTGTGTTTGGGGTTTTTTTGGTGGGTTTGTTTGTTGGTCTTTTTTTTTTTCCTTCCCTTTCTTCCCAGTCAATTTCAAGGAATTGCAGATTTCCTAAACCTTTGTATGTGTCTTCCTAAAATAGCCACTTGCTGGATCTTCTAGCATTTGTCTTCCTTAGGCAGAGGATGGGAATGAGGACCTCTTCCAGGAAAAAGTAGTGTTTTCATTAGAACTCCAAAAGGGAGGTGTGCCTAGACACTGGTGCAGAAGGGTGTGATCGGTGACTGTCCTGTAGTGTGGTGATGGCAGTTCAGGCTCTGACTGCTGTCAGTGTGTTTGGATGTTAATGGACTAGATGGGAAGCCTCTGATGAAAGTTTGAGCTCCTTCTTCTACTGTAGGAATCTCCAGAGGCTGACTGCATTCCAGACAACTGAACTGTTGCCACTTTACCTGAAGCCTGTCTTATAAGTAGGTCTCTTGATTTGCCTAGCTGACTTGTTTTCAGAGTCTAATTTGGTTCAGTCTCACCAGGAGGTGTTGGTTCAGCAATATTTCTACTTCCTTATGAATAGCAAGCCGGTTGCGCCATACTAAGGGGAGTTAATGGTGGTAATTTGCTTTCTCTTCAACTTGTAGAACAACTTAATGGTCAAAGTCCAGACCTTAGGGGATTGCTCAGGTATCTTGGAAAAGGGTGATCCTTGGAGCTGCTGGGGTAAATACCCTTATAATATGTCGGTGAAACTTGACAGTGGCATCTTTGAAAATACTGTGCTTTCCCTTGAATCTGTTAAACTTATTAAAAACTTCCTTTTTTTCCCTCTCTTACAGGATCTTAGTCTGCCTAATGGCACACCTGTGGACACTTCTAGCCCAGCCTCCTCCTCATCTCTCCTTAACAGATTGCAGCTGGATGATGACTTGGATGTGGAAACTAGAGACCTCTTTGTTACTGTTGATGATCCCAAAAAACATGTGTGCACGATGGAGACGTATATCACGTACAGGGTTACAACAAAGGTACAGAGCAACATTCTCTGTCCTAGTACTTTGTTCTTTGTAGAATCATTTTAGGACCTTTTCTGGATATTTATATCTTGTATTGTATTTTCTTATCCTAACTTACTGTCTTTTGGTACCTTGTGAATATGTTGAAGATGTGACTTCTCTTAGCAGAACAATTACTCCAGTGTATGAAATTGCAAAAAAACTTTTAATGTGTCAGCTTAAATTTTTTTGTTTCTGAGTCCTAAATAGAACTGTTTGTAAACTTGCAAGGCCAGTTTCTTTCATTAACTTGAAAGTTTGTTCATTTAGTAATCTGACACCCATTTGGTTAGAGTTCCCTTAAGGGGAATGTGCCTTGTTGATTCACTGTTAATCATCTTGCTTTTCGTGTCTCTCCTTTTCTGAAATGCTTTAAGCTTGTTGCTTTAAGTGTTTACCACAGTTCCTCTATCAGCCATTTAACTAAATCATAATCTTGATCCTCACCTGTAAACTGGCTTCCATGCAGTTCTGGTTCAGAAGGCTGTACAGCTGACAGTAAAACTGAAGTAGTTTAAGAACACTCCTGCCTACCAAAAGAAATACGCTAGAGATTTTTTCAGCATCTGTTGTAGTTCAATCATTAATGAAATCTTATTATATTAATAGGACAAATGATCTGAAAAGTCCACTGCATTCACAACTGAAATCTTGATTTCTGTTGACTAGATCATTATCATCAGCTCGTAGGTGACGCTGACATCTGTTTTGGGCACTTGTAGTTACCTAAAGCAAAAAGTGTTCACTAACTTCACTGGTAATATACTTGATCCACTTGTCCAAAAAGATTAACATTCTTCTGACCTACCTAGATGGCAGTATACACTGGAGGGAATATTTTCCTTTGAGATGAGGAAGCCTTTACAGGCCACTAATAACTTTTTTTCAAAATGTCTACTCTGAAGTTCCATTTCCAGACAGCACGTGAGAAAATGTAGTTTCTCTAAAACAATAGCTACCTCTTGCTGCACACTTAACACAGTCCTGTCATTCATTCTTGCTCTAAGAGTTTTGCAAGAAACACTGTATCTTAATGACTAAAAATACTAAGTAGTATTGTGGGAAAGTCTTCTTGGTTTTGTTTTTTTTTAACTTGGAGCAACTTAGCCTTCAACTATTACTTGATCAGAAGGAATGATGCATCTCACAAAATGAGATGCAGCTGTCCACAGGCAAATGGCTAAAATTGGCTGACATTGTTTCTCTCTTAAATTAAGAACTGACTATTTCATCAGTATAAAATAGCTGTATATAGTGGCACCCAAATAATGTTCCTATGCTTTGAAACCTATGGTCAAGGGTTCCCTTCATTCTTAAAGCAGAACTCTGGAATGTGACTAAGGTATTTACTGTGTTTAGGTCAGATGTATTACCCAACAGTGTCTTTTTTTTTTTTTTTTTACATTAAAAAAAATCATCCTGTACTTCTTGTTTTGCATATCTACCTACCCGTCCGTTAATACTTGTTTTATTTGGGATCTCACTGTAGTGCATAAATCTGCTATATCACAGCATTGCAATGCTATTATGAAACTGCACATGATTTATTCTTCTCAATCAGCATGAAATTCTCACCTCTTTGGTTTTATTATTATTGTACACTTCTGGCTAATCTCTAAGGTCAGAACCTCTAGAACTATCTACCATTGTCTAGGAAGACTAGCAGTATTAATGGTCTAACTCATTCTTGCCCTACAAACCAGGCTTCTTCGATGCCAAGCTAATTGGCCAATTAGACATTGCAGTTGAAAGTACTAATTAAACATAGCAAAAAAGCTGCACAGGAATAATCTGTAGAGGGCGATGAGGAACCACCCCAACACCTCCCTTGCAGCCTTGCAGGAAAGGGGTTCAGGACCTCTAAAGAGTCTCTCTCTGGTGCCTCTGAATGAGGAGGCAGGGATGGCTGTTCTGTTTTTCTTTCTCCACTGAAGAATGCTTCTGGAACCTCAAAGGTTTGGGTAAATAAAGGTCATAGAGTGAGTTATACTGAAGACTGAAAAGCAGCAGCCTGAGGTGCAAGAGGGGAAGCTGATGCTGCAATATGTGCTTCTGACTGTGACAGGACACCAGCGTGCGGAAGAGTGAAGACTGACCACAGTCTTGTTTGTATTCATTGTAACAGCAAAAAAAAAAGAGAAGTCTTGCAGTATGGCCCAGACTTTTCATCTGCTGATACCTTTGTCAGCAGGTGGTAGTGACTGAGGAAGGGACAAAACAGTGGCTTGCAGAGGAGCTGAGAAGAAAACTGAAGATTTTACTTGATCTTGCTTGTGTCCTTATTTTCACAGCTTCCTAGTAAGAGCCAGGGTAGCATTCCCCAGCCTGTCTTCTGGACAAACACATTAAAATAATGTAATTGGAATCCTCAAACTAACAAGGACAGTGATTCAGAACTGACTGTCTTGACACTTTCATATCCTGTTTTCTTCTTGCTAACAGCAGTTTCCTTATACAGGGAGACTAGTGAAACCAATAAAGGTGGGTGGAAATTGCACTGGAACTTAATTGGTCTTGACTGTGATGATTGAAGTGTCTTGGATGTTCTTGATGATTCATCCTTGTGTTCTTCCCATAAACTGCTGTGCATTCTAAGGGGATTTAGTTGAGTGAATCTTTGCGAGGAGGGAGGGGGGAAAGGAAGCTTGCACTTGTATAGTCACATCTCCTGAGGGAAACATAAGTAAGCTTACTTCTAACTTCTAACTTCACTTTCACTGTGCTTTCTAGGATGGCAAGGCCACCTTCTGTGCCTTTTCCCATGGAGGTCTGAATAGCTGAGTGCCATTGCTCAGTCATGCAGTTGCTCTGCAGGCTTGAAGGGAGAGTCTTTCAAACCAATCAATATTGGAGTCTTGTGCATGTTTCCAGTGCATACATTGGTTAGATTACTTGGGCACGTGAAACAGCCTGATTTCCTAGAGAGGAGCAGGTGAAGGGGATGGGTTCTCTTTTTCAAACAGGCTAAACTATTCAAGGCAAAAGTAATGCTGAAGTACTAAGAAAACAAGCCCTGCTCCCTTCCACTCTCTGCCATTGTCCTGTTTTCTAGTTGAAGATTTTGCCCCAAACTTAAATGGTAACGCGGAGGGAAATCTGCAATTGAGTCTAGTGAGTAAGAGACTAGAACCAGGGTACAAAAGTACTTTCATATAATCATCACAGACTAGCTTTAGGTTTGGCTCCTAACTCCTTCCAGGAACGACAAGGATCTTACACAAGACAGAGACCTGGTGATTGCCTTAATACTGCCTCAAGTCAAAACTATTCCAGCAACAGAGGTAAAAGTGTCTGTAAGACTGCCTGCTTTCCAGCAAGTAGAACTGAGCCCAGAATGCTGCAGTGCTGACTTAGTGGAACTGTGCTGGAATCTTCAATAAATTCCTGCAAATGTCTTGCCCATTATTTTTTGGGAGGGTGAGGTCTGCCATATAAGTTTCTCAGCTTCCTTTGGCAGAGACATATGTCCTTGTGACATGAGATTTATGAATCCAATCCCACTAAGGAAGCAGGAGGAGTTTAACTGTGTCAAAAACATAGACATTTCACTTGCTGCCTGTTAAGGAAACTTCTCTGTCTGACTATCCAGGAGCCATTCTGGCAGTCACGCTTGATCCACTTGAGCTGGAACCAAACCCCTTCCCATGTAGGCACCCCACACTCACACAGTCAGACCAAGTTTTCTGTACCAGTTTGGCCCCAAGTTTCCCATAGCTGAGTCTCAGACGTCTGGATCCTTAAAACAGTTTAATCATGGTGCAATAATAAAATAACAGCTCGAGCTGGTGCCTCTGAGGACGGACCCAGAACTAAGGAACTCTGGTCTTTTATACCTTCACAGTCTACACGTGTGAAATCCTCGGGGTCAGTGGCCCCTGCTGTGTCTCTGTGTCTGGTCCCCTGGCTGGGCCACAGGTCCCCAGGCCCTTTGTTGTGTAAAGTTTGGTGCCAGTTCACAGCCTGTTGCCTGGTGCTCCTACCACTCAGAGCTCAACCTGCAGCTGTGGCTGTAGCTGCACCTGGAGCTATTTGCACTGAATGTGTTCTTCAGCATTGTCCCTGGATGGTGGCAAGACCCTCCTCCCTTTTGTGTGCAGTCTGGAAAAAATTACTTGTGCTAAGCTAATAAAGGTTTGATCTGAGATCCAGATACTTTCAGCGTTAGTGAGGTGTCATTAAAACCTTGAAGGGCCTTTATGTTCTGTCCAAATAATCTTTGAAAAGCTTATTTACTGTCTAGATTTGACAGTCTGTACAGTAAAAACTTGAAATGATGGTGTTGCTGTATTTTCATCTGCCCCCCTCTGAGGAACAGAACTGGATATATGGAAAACTTTGCAATTCTGCTTGTGAAGTAGAGGCAGTAGGACCAGTTTGCTAGAGGTACACAGTAACTAATGTGAAGTTTGTGCACTGGAACTTACCCTGCTTTCCTACTCCTAGAGAGTACCTCTACAGATTTCCTTAACTGTTAGCAGAATACTGGTTAATAAGGTTCTCAGTGCTAACAGATGGGAGTCTTTACCTTCATCCTCATGCTACATGATAAGGTACTGCAGTGTGTAGTCATTCTCATTCTTGTCCATTCACTGTCAGGTCTCTTTTAAGAGGCTTTTGGGCAGTGACTGCCAGTTCACAAAAGCTATCCCTTCTTCTAAATAATTACTCTCCCCTCCCCCCCATTTTTTTTTCATTTCAGGGTGCAAGGCAAAGGTACAGCTGCCCAATTAAGAGAATAATGCAGTGAACACCACTGGCTGATGAGGGCTGTCTGTATGTGCATGAATTATCTTGTTTCACCCTAATGCCATTCACTCTGTTACTCAGAACAAGTGAAAATGATTCATATGAAGTCTTAGAAGTTTAATTTCTAGTGTGGCACTCTAACACATTAGTAAATAAGCTGGTGTTACTCTGAGGGGTGGCTGAGTAAAGCACAAATCTGCAGTGGATATCTACATCTTGGTAGCCCCTCATCACAACCACAACTGCACCATTGGTGAGCGTTTGTTATGTTAGTCCAAGGACTAACCTGTATATCACTTAACCATAGCTAGTAGGTCAAAGGAGGGAGGAGCTTATCCTGATTTCTTCTTTTCTGTCTCTTATGCCTTCCTCTTCTAGAAGGTAATAACATAGGTAATAACACATTAGCATGCTGTTTATAATGTACTAGAGCTGCCATGCTGTTACTAGTGTGTTAAGGCTGCCAACTTCCCCCTAGAAAGAGATTTCTGGTCTAGAACTCATACAGGATCTCTAGTGGTGATTGGTGGGAGTAAAGTACAGTAACTGGAGAGTTGGAGCTACTGAGAAAGCAAGTGAAGAGATGGATTGCATTTAAAATCTGCTATTTGACTTTCTGCAAATATGTGGCAGTTGCTCTCAGTCTGGAAGTAAATGCCGAGTGTCTGCTGGAATTTATCAGGCAATTGTAGTGGATAGGAGTAGCAAAACCAAATGCTGGTCTCAAAGCTTGTTCAAAGCTGCAGTTGCTGGTGTGTTCCCCAGAATGTGCTGGTTTTGGTGTCTCAGTGTAGACCTATAGTGTACAGACTATTCATTGCAAGATGGTCTTGATGCTGCAAGTAACTTAAGTATACTTCTGTATGGGTCGTAACAATAAGGGCCATCTACATTCTAATCAGGGCTACTGCTGCCAGGCTCTTTAGCAGATGCTCCTAGTTGGTATGCAGTTTCACGAGAGTGCTTTTATGCTTACAGTATTTGCTGGGCAAGCAGCCCCACGAAGTCAGCCTTCCAGACTGTGGACTGCTCGAGGACTGGATAAAACACTTGCCAGCAGTTTCTCTGTATGCTTACTTTTTTCCTCAAACTTATAATGGCAACTTTGACTTCTTGCCCTAAAGAATAAAACTTCAAAAGATTTATTTTAATGTACTATTATATTTACTAATGTACTAATCAGGCATACACAAACTTAATGTAAACAGACTGGTTTCTTCCTCTTGGAAACCAACAAAAATCGTCCTTCATCAAACCTCGCAGTGGTTTATGTTCTAATCTTTTAGATTTGAAGGAGTGTGATAAGCCCATTGCTTGACACAGGGCAGTGGTGAAATGCTTTCTCATCTGTGGATAATTCATGTCGTAGAATAAACAAAGTCAATAAATATCTTTGCTTTTAGGTCTTGATAGTTAAAGTAATCTTCTGGGAATGAATATCTCACACAGTCTTCCTTGCAATCTTGTAACTGCCAAGAGAGTGATGTGGTTCTATCTGCTCTACAGACTTCTCCCGTAAAGTTTATCTGAGCAGAACATGAAAGAAGTACAACAAGATCTTAACATGTCAGCTTGAAGTAATCATTTTTCGTATTGCTGGCATTTCCACTGCTTGAAAGTCCGGAGGATCTTTTTCTTATGCTGGCTGCACAATTTTGGGGATGAAGACCCCCTGCAAGGCTTGTCTGGCTCCACCCTTGCTGGGGATGGCTGTACTGCATTTGCTGCTAATCTCTGAGGTGAGAGGTTTGGTGTACACTAAGTGTATTCTGTTCTTTTCCAGACTACACGAGCAGAGTTTGATTTGCCGGAGTATTCTGTCCGTCGGCGGTACCAAGACTTCGACTGGTTGAGAAACAAGCTGGAAGAGTCTCAGCCAACGCATCTCATTCCCGTAGGTAGTAACCAAGAATCTGCTATTAAGGACAGTTCTACATTTGTCTTCCAAGGGTGATATTTGGGTGATTTGTCTCTAGATTTTAAAAACAGTACTTCATTCTCTTTGAGTATTTAGATTTAAATATGGTACTTTATTGTCTTACAGTGGAGTGGGAAGAGCTTCCCATTCTTGACTGATTATGAAGCTTAAGACTTTTCTGGGGTGGCACACCTGAGAGGTTAGCTTTGGCAGCCTCCTGTAGGGCAATATGTGTGGTGACTAAATTTGTTGTGACATAAATGGAATGCACTTCATCTGTTTGCTCAGTTTTTACTTCTATATTTCAGAGCAGCTGAGGATTATGAAAAGCCACACAGGTGTACTTCACATTCTTAGTTGGTTTTCAAGATGGCCTTTTGAGCTGGTTTTACAGAGCAATTTAAAACTATTTGTGCTAGCACTTAATAGGGCTGACATTTGATAGCACAGATTTAGAAACCTCAGCCTCTGGCTTGGTAGCTATTGCATGCTTTCAGTAGGTAGAAGTTTATTAATGAGATTAGCTAAACTACTGCACCCCTTTTTGCTGAAACCGGCAATCTGACCACTTTATTTGACGTGAAGAGGTTGATACTACCTTATGTGATATGTTTTTTGTGCTGTAGAAGAAGTGAATAGGTAGCAAACCTGTGAGATCACTGCTTTCAGCTCTTTTGAACAAAGAAATTAAAAAAGGCTCATTGGAGGGGAATTGTCAGGAAATAGCAATGCTAGTGGCATACTTTTGCTTGCCCATGTAGGATTGAGGTGAGTGGTGTGGTGGCATTTTCTCTGGTCTCCCTCCCTCAGCAAGGACTAGGCTGTGTGAGAAGTATTCAGTTAGGTTGCTCTGGCTTAGAGTACTATTTAAGTCCTTAATTACTCTGGGACTCGCCTCCAAGTGAAATAATAGCTGATTCTCTCAAAGATAAGGAGTACTTTATAATATCCTGTGACACCACTAACTGTCGGCAAATATGCTTACTGAGGAGTAGGGAAAAGAAAGAGAGTGAGCTTGGGAGACTAAGATGGAGACATGCAATATGTTAGCTGCCCATACCGTCTTTTCTTGCTTCCTGTTCTCTGAACAGCTGGAACTATTGCAGTTAAGTTTTACAGATTCTTGAGTATGCTAACAAACTGCCAGTCCTGCCTGAAGGCTGCAAGTAGCAGAAGGTGAGTCAGTCAGGGAATCAAGCTGCTTTGCCGTGACCTGGAATTCGTTGCATGCAGAACAGCAAATTCGGCATGAGTAGCTCTAATACTGGATGTGAACTGGCTGCAGAGTAAGGAGGTGTCTTAAGTACCTTTCTTCTAGAAAATCTGGAGGTATAAGCATGTGCTGCCCTATTGGATACTTGAAGACATTTCTGACTGCAGTGAACTCTGTCCATGTGTATCTCAGTAGGGAAAAATAGACTATTAATGTGGAAGACAATAAGGTAGATAATTTACACACACAGTTAAAACAGGATGTTGGTTACTAGCTGTGTGTACTGACTACTTGGGATGGACCTCCAAAGGCCTAAAATCGAAAGGACTGTAACTGCTGCTGTAGCTGAAACCAGGTTAAATGGTAGAAGGCTTTGTAATAGAGGTGCACTCTTCTGTGGGTCTCAAATGCTCAAACATTAGTGGTTATTCAGTGCCACACTGAATGTGTTTGGTTGAACTAGGATTCTTTAAACTAGTCTTTCAGTTTGTCCTTTTCTTCCTGCATATGGTGCTGAGGTAGTGACTTCCTATAGTCCCAGCTAAAATTTACAAAGCAAAGGAACAGAGTTCCTTCCTACCTGAAAACTAATGCACTAAGCACTATACTTCTGAAGTCTAATGATAGTATGCCTTACAATGGTTTAATTAGCATGATTGATCTGAATGCTAAGCATAATAAGATAAGTCTTAATTAAAATACATTCAGCTGTGTTGCAGCTAAATCATGCTGGCTGTGCTTTTCAGCAGGTACCATCTTCATATACGTCCCGCATCATCTGGGATATGGTGCGAAAGGATGTGTATGCAGATTTTCTTTTTTCTTGAATTATTTTTGTCACAGATTTTAGATGACAGACTCTTTGCAGAGGAGAATCCTATTTCCTGAATTGGGTGAAAATGAATGTCATTGCTAGCCTAAGAGTAAGCAGATTGTCTGGATGGACTGCTTCACAGAGAGTGAAAGGCAAAGCACAGTTTAAAAACTGATGCTAATCTTAAATTCCATGCTGTCTGGATAGAACAAAAGCAGATCTAATGGTAGAACCACTCTTACACTTAAAGTTATCTTCCATCTGAAGTGGTACTTTGAAGTCTGTCATTTAAGTGTAACAGGAGGGACTGTATAACTAGCAAGTCTGGAGACAGCCTCATATGTTAAGCTGAACTGCAGAAAAGAACGGATGGACTCAAAGTAGTAAGATACAAGAGTGGATATGTTGTCAGACCTTTGTCACTTACAGAAGCATACTCAGGAAAGTTGTCTCTGAGAGGTGACCAGGTATGCCTGTACTTCAGAAAGGATCCAGCCTGGACTACTCAGACACTTGCTGTGTCAAGCCTGCTGGTCTGTCTCTGCTCAATGTGGTGCTCTCACTAACATTATCAGCCTTTTACAGGAGGGCCCTATTCAAAAGCTCTAAATTGTTCAGAGAAGGAGAGGGGAGAGTAAATAGAACTGTCAAATTTTCTGAGTTTATCTGCTCTAGGCAGCCTTGCCTTAGCATTGGGTGGTGGGGGGTGTGCACGCTGCTGTTGTGAATAGTGTGTAGCTCTTCTGACATCTCTTTAGAGCTGGATCTTGAACACAGATAGCAGTAGGGGGAACAATCTAAGCTATGCTACAAGTACTTTGTGTGAGTACTGTATGGGCTTCCCTGGTGTGACTCTTAGCTGAAGCCACTCAGTAGAATTGCTAGCATTAAACTAGACCAACTAAAAGATAATTCCGAGCATGACTCTCATCCCATCTGATGGATGCTTCCTGTTAGCAAATGCAACGTTTTAGTTCCTGTTAGCAAACACAGCATTTCAGTTCCTGTTAAGACTGATGCTTGATTGCTTTATTTCCAAATAGCAGAAGCAAGTTTTTGATCTTTTGAATCTTGTGCATTTTGCTTATCTCTGACAGCCTCTTCCTGAGAAATTTGTGGTGAAGGGTGTTGTTGATCGCTTTTCTGAAGAGTTCGTGGAGACAAGGAGGAAAGCATTAGACAAGTTCTTGAAGAGAATAACTGATCACCCAGTGCTTTCTTTCAATGAGCACTTCAACGTCTTTCTCACAGCCAAGGTAAGCCAGTAACTTGCAAACACAGTCCTTGACAGGGACAAAAAACCAGGAACCTTTGCAGTCACTTCTGAAGTGAAGGTAAAAAGGCATTAATAAAACTAGATGTGCAGATCAGAACTTCCCCTAAAATACCAGGGAGTTGCTGGGAACCCTGAATATTGTGTGTGACGGATCCCTGACAACTGAGTGGATTCCCTTTGCTTGGAGGGAAGAGGAATCTGGTCTGCAGATGGACAAATTCTCCAGACTTGCTTGTTTTGTAGCTGTGTGCCTAGAACATACTCCTATTATGCCAAAGATGTTCAAAATTTAGAAAATTGTAGACTTCAAAATCCTTTTCTGGGGAGGAGGGAAGCCGGGGAGAAAGAGGGGTCTCTCTTGCACAAAAGCTTGCAAATTTCTTGGCTTTTTTTTTTTGTCTGTGCTTTTTATACTGCTTGCACTTGGTGCCCTCAAAACTAAGCATGGAGGCCTCATTCTCATTTGTTCTCAGTCAACAATTTCATGCTCATCTTCTGCATGACTCATGCAGCAGTGGTGCAATTTTCTTTGGCTTTCTTTAGAACTGCATTTCAAATGAGACTGAAGGCCTGCGGTTATGCTTGGGTTTGACCGGATAGGTGAGGAGGGGTATAAAAGCACATCTTTCCAATATCACATTAATCTAGCTCACTCAAATATGGTGTTTAATTTGAGCTCACCTCAGGCTCATGCTCTCCCTGCTGTTAGTGTGAGAATCAATCTCCAGTGCTCTTTTATTTCACCTCCATGATGAACTTAACTGCTGAAATAAGCCAGAAATGCAGAATTTGTTTAGCATCGTGATAGTTAAATGTCAGGTAACTGTGTTCTTCTTTTCAGCTGTCCAAGCATGATGCAGCTTTCTGAGCTGCTTAGTCTTCTCCTGCCCCTGTAAAACGAATGTCAAGGGCTTTGTTCTCAGCTCTGAGCAGAGCTTGCCTAGAGACAACAGAGCATGCTGGGAGGTGGGAGGACAAGGCACGTGTTCTTGTGACAGTCTCTAGTGTTTGAACTTGCTCTGTTGGAACAGTGAGGTGTCAGTTCAGTGTGCTAGGACTCCAGACTTTAGTTACTACAGAAAGTCATAAGATCACCTCCTGGTTGAAAAAGAGAAACCAGGCTTTTTTCAGGTTCCCTGCTTGAACCAGTAACAGACCAGAATGCTTGAGAGAGTGAGTGAGTAATTTTGAGTTCAAGGATCTTTTTCTGGTGCCTGCTTGCAGGTAGTGCTTAGGTCATATGGAAAGCAGGAGTCAAGGAACTACTGCATTTAAATGCAAACATAAGTTAAAATTATAGTAGCTGCTAAGATGTCAGGTTCTCCTAATCAGACCTATGTTTGACTTATGTTAAGTACTTGGAAAGAATACCATAGTACATGTTTTGAAGATAGCTACTGGTTTTGTTTGGGTTTTGGTGTGGGTTTTTTTGTTTTGTGTTTTGTTTGTTTGTTTGTTTTTGGTGGGTTTTTTCTCTTTTTTTTAAAAGAAGGCTTTTAGTGTAGTCCATATTAGCATGTCTGAATTCTTGACCTCTGTAGGTCTACTTGGTTTGAACGCATCTCTTCCGCAGGCTTATAGGATAACCTAGTTACAGCTCCTGTTTTGAGATGTTGAATGCTGACCCCTGCTGGAAGGAGTCAGTCCATGCAAAGTGGACAGCGTTTTTACTCACTAAAACCATTTTTTTCTGATGTACTGTTAAGGTGAAATCCCTTGAAGATTGTAGGCAAACAGCCTTGTTAGCATAGGTTATCTGAATGTTTGTTTGTGCAAATGTGTGAAACGGTAGTAAGGAAGCTCAGACTTTCTGTGCAGGTAATGTAGCTACATCTGACCCAGCCTGAGCTGCAGTCTGTCTTGCTGTACTTTTTCTGTGTACAGTGTTTGCCTGCTCCTATCTGACCACACAGCTGGTGTGAGGGGGCTGGTTACTGAATGGGCATACGGTATGTAGCTCTGTACTGGGTCATCAGAGCCAGCTGGTGCATTTGCATAATACCAGTGCTGTGGGCTATAGCTTAGAAGTATGTGTGGATGAATGATATGAGCTGTTTTGGTGGACCAGAGCTGTTAATGTGGCTACTTCCCTGGTGGCAGTACAGGAACATGGGCAAGTCTGGCCATGTGCAAAGTTGAACTACTTAGTTATTTGTACTGGACTTCATACCATTCTCCTGGATAGTTTATCTCCATCTAGGGGTAGTTTTGAAGCTGTGCTCAGCTGTACAGCTTGTACAAAGCGAGCCTTATGTCATATGTAATCTCTTGCCTTCACAAGATTTGATCTTGACTTCATTGCATTAATCTTCCAATGTGGAAGTGAAATATTTATAAACATGCTCTGTTTTGTTTTTTAATTCCTAGGATCTTAATGCCTACAAAAAGCAAGGAATGGCATTGCTGTCAAAGATGGGGGAATCTGTCAAATATGTTACAGGAGGCTACAAATTAAGAAGTCGGCCACTAGAGTTTGCAGCCATTGGGGATTATCTAGACACATTCTCTCTAAAGCTTGGTACCATTGACAGAATAGCACAGCGGATCATCAAAGAACAGTTAGGTAAGGACACAAGGTGCTCTATCATAATACTTCAGTCTGAATGTTCTGTCTCTTAGTCCAGTTGATAGCATCGATCAAGACAATTTGCATTGATGATTCTGGTCTGTAATGTCAGACACAGAGCAAAACCTAATGCCCCTTCCAGATCTAAAACAAGCCCAAAGCTTAACACAGTATTCTTATCTTATCCCAACTCTCCAAAGTTGCTCTTTTTATACCAACCTACTGTCTTACTAGAGTTATTTTTTGATAGACTTTTGGAAGGTGGAAAAACCTGTACATTCCATCTGGAGGAGTACAGATGGAATTCCTAGACGAAGATAACCTTTACAGCTTGTCTTGGCAGAACCAAGTTTTACATATGTTTAAAAAACTGACTTCGACTACTGCAAAGGTGCAAGAGTCTGTATTGGAGGTCTGTAGAAATGGCCAGCTAAGAAGGAGGCAACTTGAACCTGACACCCATGCAGCCATAGAGCTCTGTCTGTTAAGGTGCCAACACAACACAAGTCTTGACTCCTTCTGAGGGTTAATGTTAGTCAAACTTGGTGTAAAATTTCTCCTGTTTTGTATCAGTGTTTGTGCATCTTTGTGCCTTGCTCTTACTCTGTTAATCTATTTTTCCATCTGCTTCTTGCAGAATACTTGGTGGAACTACGAGAATATGGACCTGTTTATTCAACCTGGGGAGGGCTGGAGGTTGAGCTGTCGGAGCCACTGGAAGGGGTGTCTGCCTGTATTGGAAATTGTTGCACGGCTCTTGAAGAACTCAGTGAAGACATGACAGAAGACTTCCTACCTGTGCTTAGGGAATATATATTGTATGCTGAGTCAATGAAGGTAGAGAGAGCCCTGTGGTAGAGAGCGTTGTCATTGTGTTTGCCTGGCATGATATATCAGCGTGTTTGTTCTTTTTAACAGCGAGAAATGCTGTGGGAAAAGCGTGGAAGTAAATAATACATTAACTAGGAGGACGTTTCCATAGTCAAAACAAAACTAGGTCTGTTTAATAGCATAAATAGCATTATTGGTCTGCTCTGCTATTCAGTCAAGCTAAGGTCAGTATTGCAAGGGTGCACACAAAGTGTTGGAGAGCTGTTCCTTCGTCAGAGTGGCAGGTAGTACTTTATAGGAGGCATCCTGTGGCTGCCTAGAATCTTTCCTTGAAGTCACAGAAAGTCAATCATCTTCAGCTCTTCACTGCAAGGTCAGTGCCTGGCCCTACAGAATAGACAGCATTAGCAGCTTCTGTCACTTGTATGTAGCAGAGTTGGGTGCCTCCTTTCAGAACCACGTGTTCAAATGACAGGCACTGCTTCCTCTGTTGTCCCCAAACCCAGACAGGATGTTGTCAAGTTAAGTTCTGCATACCAACTAACTGCTTAAAGGTGGTATTCTGTGACTCTTAATCTCTCTTAAGAATTTGATGCTTATGCAGAAGTAATAAAATTACTTTAATGTGGGTTTTATTCCCTTCAAGTTAAGGAGCATTGGTAATCAATCACATTGAATGGGGGAAAGAACTACTGAGTAAACTGCACTGAGAAATGAAACCAAAGGCTTTAGTTTGTCTGTTAGAACCTTTCACTATATGCCCATGGTACAATGTGTGTTAGCTGTCCCTCTATAGGGTACTAACAGACAAGTTCCTTTTGAAGACTTTCCACTTGGAACAACTGTGCCAAGGCTGTGATATGCACTCCTTTACAGATCTTGTAAACTTACAGTCTGAATATGATAGACCTTCTCTTTCTTAATCTTAGTCTCATCCTATACTTCTCAAACTGAGAATTGAAACAGATAATTTGCAGCTTTGTTTTCCCAGCTTCAGGTGTTTAATTGTATGTCTCTTGAGTAGCTGAAGTGTTCTTGCAGAAGGCTTTTCACAAATTCCCTTAGTATACTCTTTACTTTTGTCACTACAGTATTGACTCCAGCATAACCAAGATGTATTTTCTTTACGAGTCTATTGACAACAAAGTGTTGCTGGAACAGTGTGAGCTGTAGGAAGCCTTGTCTCAGGATGTTGGGACTGTAGGAAGTGGAGGTGGGTGGGATGTGCTTACAAATAAACAGTGTGAGTCTAGTAATTAAAGCTTTTAACTCAGAACATCTGGCTTTTGATGCTAGAAATGCCTTGGCCTACCAAAGATGGCATCTGAAGGGTCAGGCTGATATGTGAGAGGTGCTTTTCACAAATGTAGGAGGGGAAATTTTTTTAAGCTAGAAAGCAATGGTTTCTTTAGCTGAAGAGGTACTTTGGGCAGTTAAGCACCACTTACCACAGGCAAAATAGCATTAAAAATTTGTGTCTAGTTACATGTTGGCTTGGAGACCGTGCCATTCTAAAAGGGCTCTAAAAGGCCAGCAGGTAGCCTGACTGTAGTAAGTGCTGTTTAACTACCTAAAGTACCTCTTCAGCTGAAGAAACCCTTGCTTTTTAGCTTAAACATTTTAGACTGTTGACTTGACTTTCTAGGGCCGTAAAAGATTATGCTGTTTAGTGTCCAGCTTGGGCATCCTACTGGCTTTACTCTGTCTGAAAATTTGAAAATCAAGAATAAAATCTACTGTTAGCCAAGACAGACTGTTCCTATTTTCCTTCCTTCTCAAATGGCAAAACTGAACTCTCTCAGATCCTACGAAGTTCAGTTTTATTCTGCTAGAAAGTACCAGTCTGTTGCTGTTTCTGCAGTGAGCAGCTACTGAACTGTCTTTGCAGAATCTGTTAACATTAAGTAAGTAACTGTAAAAGAAGGTTATGCTTGGAACGCAGGAGGCATTCTGCTGGAAGGACTGTCCTCTTCACTACTAGTGCAGTCGTCTTCATCAGCTCCTGTGAGGGCTACTTGTGAAATGAAAGTCTGTTTTGGTCTTTCAAACCACATCTTTTGGACAGGGTACTTGGTGACAGCAAGTCTTTAGGTACTAGGAGTTCAGTGCAACCTTGATAGCTTTCTCTGTTGCACACTGTACCCCTGGTGTAGGTATGAGAACCTGATCTGTAGAGCAGTCTCTAGCTGGCTGAATGTCCCTCAGAGTAAGAACTGCTAGGTTAGAGGTGAAGAGACCTCAGTGTCTTCAGGAGCATTGTTGTACCTGAGGGGGACAGCCTGAGAGAACTGGACATATGGGGGCAAAGCCCAGTAGTTCTGGTTGAATCGAATATTGGCTGATTTGAGGGAAGCCCTGTCTCTGGGTTTGTTTGAAATATTTGTGAAAGTGGGGAGAGGCTGGTGGTATAGGCTTGAGATAAACTGTGTGCTGGTAGTGTCTAGGAGAGACCTTTTCCAAATTATTCACTCTACTCAGTGCTTCTCAGGCCACACCTGCAATACTGTGTTCAGTTTCTGTCCCTGCTGTACAAAAAAAAAAGTGAATTAGTTGAAGAGGGTCCAGAGAAAGGCTACAAAGATGATCAAGGGACTGGGAAGCCTGCCATGTGAGGAAAGGCTGAGAGAGCTGGGTTTGTTCAACCTTGAAAAAAGAAGGCTTAGGGAAGATCTTATCACCATGTTCCAGTATTTAAGGAGTGACTACGAAGATGATGGAAGCTCCCTTTTCACAAGGGGAATGTCCCTGGTTACTCCCAGGGACATTCTGATTGCACACGCTAGGAGAATTTTCACAATGAGAACAAACAGCCTTTGGAATAATCTCCCCAGGGAAGTGGTGGATTCCCTAACACTGGACACTTCTAAGATCCAGCTGGACAAGATCAAACTGAGCTGTCTTGTCTAGACTGTGCTTTTGCCAAGAAAGGTTGGACCAGATGATTATTGAGGTTCCTTCCAACCTGGTATTCTATGATTTTATGACATGGCAAGAGGACATCTCGAATTCTGGTGCAGTGAGGCCCTTTTCAGCAAACATGTGGTGCCACATTTTTTGCTGTCCATTGGTGTTCCCCAGGGAGGAATGTGCAGAGGATGGACTCCGCTCTACATAATCCAGGGCTGATATTAAAATCCTATATGAACTCTGTATGCTTAGCATTGCTAGACTGGCTTATCAGGTGATGCTATCCCCAGTGGTGTGTTTGGGCATTACTTTTAATGCATGTTTAAAGCAAGCACTAGATTAATAGGTAACTGTGTCTGTAAAGGCAGGCAGCGAACAGAGATCCTCTTGTGAGGTCTAGTCACAGTATGAAGCTATGTGGTGTGCAAATAGGCTTGGAATTGAAATTTGAGAAAGAAGACTGATGGCAAACTCCTGAAGCTCTTTAGAAATATGGGCCAAGGTGGAATGTTTCAACTAAATACAAAATGGAGGAGGACCTGCCTTGCTGAAACTGAGCTAAGTCTTTCTTGTTCAGGGAGCAGCGATTTAGTTCTGTCCTGAAATAACTGAAGTGTGCTAGATGAGTTTTTTTCTGTTTGGTGTTGATTTCTTTTGAGTTTGTATTTTTTTTGCTTGTTTGTTGTTTGGTTTTTATTTATTTTTTTACTTTTTTGTCTCTGAGACCTTAGCACAGTCCATGCAAAACTTCTACCAGTTAAGTTTCGGGATACTTGATGCAGAGTTTTTCATAGCTGCTGCTAAAGCATTAGTGCATTGATCTGCAACTGAAAGGAGATTGCCTGGAGGTGCCAGAGGAAAACTTTGTACAAGTGAAAGGGAGGGCAATAGTTTTCTCTTCGCTCACAGGTCGACCAGTATTGGATACTTAAAACTGTATTCAGAAGCATATTGTTAATGGTCCACAGTGGATGGACATAAACACTTAAGAAGAAACAAGACACCTGTCCTTTGAATCATTTGCCTCTAGTTGCTAATCATTGGCTATTCCTGCTACAGGTTCAGCTTCCTGCGTGCACTCCAGGCTTCTGAAGGCAGAATGCAATTGCTGGAGGTGGCTGTTTTTTCAGAGAAGAAAGTTCAGCTGACTCGGGTTCAAGTGGCAGTACAAAGTAGAAATACCTGTTAAATCTCTCAGACCTTTGTTGCACTGGTAACCTCAATCACTTAAAGGCCATCCCACATAGTTGCATACATTTCAGAAAGAAGGGAAATGTTGTGGTTTGTCAAGCAAACACATTCAGTGGCATGCTTGATTCATCCCTGTGGAGACAAAAGGGAAGATTAAGGAGCTGAAGGTGAATTTTTCAGGTTTTCCCTCTTTTTGTTGCCTAAACTAGTAGTAACTTTGTGGATGGGGCGCTATTCCCATTTGTCATTGATTGAGCTTTTATAGGAGTGTTGATTGCAACACTCCTGGCTCTCATCTAGAGCAACTACACTGTTGACCTTTTCTTGGCTTAAGAGGGAAGAGGGGGAAGATGATGATTAGTAGATACAGGATTTGTATTTAATTAGGAAACAGATCTTGGCTAGATTGGCTCTTAGAGATCTGACTACTCTTTTGAAAACAGATTTCTGGAGGCAGCAGTGGACATGGCTAGTCCTACTTTACTAGCCATATCAGAAACTGTTAAAATGACTTCGTTATCACTTCGTCCTAATGGAGTAATTCCTTCTGGGTGAAAACAGGGGAGACTCAAATGTGAATTGGCCAAGTTAGCTAGCTGCAAGAGAATTGCAGATTTACAGGTGCCTCAGCAGTGAGTGTTGGCTGACTTCCCTCTGAGCATTTTTAATAATAACTTTGCATCAATTGAGTAATTAAAAAATACTAGTTCTTTGTGAAGACTGAAGTAGTAAGTTCAGGCTTAGTGGAGCTCTTGTGGATGTAGTACAAGGTCTTTGGCTCTGTATTCTCAGAGTACTCTACCAAGAACATGTTTACTGCTTGTGAAACTCTCTTGATCAGTTTATTGCTTTTCATGTAAATTGTGCTTTTTGTAATTTTCATTTTTTTTTAAATTAAATCAGCAACCAAACCCCCTAAACTGATCTAAAATAAAAGCTTACTTTTGTTCTAACATGAGAATGTAACAGCTTGCTATAAAGAATTCTGAAGAGTCTTTGTAAATGAAAAGGGAGATGTAATACCTTCTGTGGTGGTTTTCCTGTATCTTGCCAGTGCTGTTGTCTTGTCTGCTGCTTGAGGATATCAAAGCTGAGTCCTTGTCAACTTTGATGCTTTTGTTTATATCCTGTTCAAGTAATAATAGGTGAACTGATGAATACTTAGTCAGGATTATGTTAGTGGTTTCATGGCAGCTTCTATCTTGCATGCCTATGGCTTGTCCAAATGTTGAATTTTATCTGACCCTGCCAGCTTCTGGAGAGCAAGTACTCTTTGTTATTAAAAACTACTCCCTAAATACTGTAAGATAGGGCAAAGTAAATCTGAAAGTCTGACTTTGGACTGAATTTGCACTTAACCTGTATCACTTTGGAGTTTCTTGCAGGCTGGGGGAAGGATCGAGAGGATCTCTTTCACAACTGTCTTTTCTCTTGCCCACAGAATGTGTTGAAGAAGAGAGACCAAGTTCAAGCAGAGTATGAAGCAAAACTGGAAGCAGTAGCCTTGAAAAAGGAAGACCGTCCAAAGGTTAGCACTCCAACTTACTCTACAAAACCAGCTTACGCTCACACTACCTCCTGAAAAGAATGGAGAAGCAGAACTTGCTTTTTCTGGGTCTGGTGGCTTCTTTGCAATAGAGAGCAGTTTCTAGCAGAACAGAAGTTTGTTGTTGTCAAACTGATGTGAAATAAAGACCTAGGTATGAATGTATATAACTTGTCTAGCAACTTCTGATCTTCCACAATTCTCAGAGCAGGGTGACTCTGTAACACCTTAACAGCCAGTAATTGGTTGGAGTGTTTAGTAGCAGGGACTGAAGCAGTGGTAGAACAGTCCCTGGTGACTTAGCAGTATGTCAGCTAGCTGAGTTAAGGTCCTATCCCTGGCACTGTGGAACTGTATTATTCTAGGACACTGGTTTTGATTGTGGAAGACTGCAAATTTTGCCACTTCTGCTAGGGAGCTCTACTTCTGTGATGCTGAACAGACACAACAAGTGTCACTAGGTGACAGGTTTTGGCTGGGCTCCATGCAGAAGCAAAGCTGTGAACTGACATGCTTGTGCTGACACCTGCTTCTGCACGAAGCAGGGTGCAAGAGACTTTTCTTAAATGGCTGCAGGTTTAAATGGTGATGACAACAGGGTTTGTTCCCTTCCTCTGCTTGGAGGTTTTTGGTTCCCCTTACATTTGTATTAATAACTAATGGAGAACTTCCCAGTATTAGGACTACTGTACAGTAATCTTACAGGGGGTTCACATAATATTTTTAAATCTAAGAAGCTAAAGAGGATGAGAGCATAGAAATGCAAACTAGTATTTTTCTGATCTTGCATCTCTCATGAACTTCAAATAGTGGTGTATTAGGTGTTTTACAGTGTTCTTGTATTTTGGTCTTTTACCTGCCCCACTGCTGGCTGCTGTGGTATGTGCTCTACTTCCTCAGTGTAGCTTTGTATAAGCAGGTATTCTAACAAGTTGTTTCTAGGATGGAGGGAACTAAATCTAGCATATCCAGCAAGCCAGTTGAGGTTTTTAGGTGTTTGACTTTATCAGGATCTTGTTGCAGTGGAATTGCTGAACTTTGGTAATCTCTCACCTATTAAAAGGCCTTTCTTTGGATCTCATATCTCAGTGGGATTATTGTGTAAAATGCAGCACTTAAATAGCTGTCTTGAGAATTTTTGAAGAGCTGCATCTCCTCTCCAGAGTATAAGTGTATTTTTTGGCAACTCCTTCTACCTTTTTTGTAACGTCAGTAGTTTTGTGTCATTTATAAGATGAAGTTGAACAAATTATATAGAACTCCTTGCATGTTCATAAAATATTATCTCATGGTTTTCAGATCCTTTGTGCCTGGAGGAAGTGCCCTTGTCTGTAGGAGCTGGTAGCTCAGCGCTGTGCCTAGCACCATTCTTACATTCCATGTGGTCTCCTGGCTGTGACTTGCTGGAAACTAAAAACTGGCAGAGGGTCTTGAGCTGCAATTGTGGAATGACATTTGTGTTCCTTGTATTTGCCAATTTGGTAGAAATTATGTAAAATAACCCCAGACGAAATCTTACGGGGAAAAAAAGCTTAGGTTTGGATCATGAGAGGAGGGCTACTTGGTAATCTCTTCCACTAGAGGGCATTCCAGGCCTCGCTGGGTTTGATAATCTCTTCCACTAGAGGGCATTCCAGGCCTCACTGGGCACATACCCAGGCTGGCATCACAAAGCTCTTCTCGTGTCATTAGGTCATTCTCACATTGAGATCATCTGTTTAGAGCTCGCAGAAGGCTTGTAGGGCTGCTGTAAATGTCTGTTGGGAAGTACTGCTCAGAATGCTGGAGCTTACACCAAAAGCATAATGATTGTGGTGCTTAACAGAAGCATCACAGTATTAGTGCAGAGTCTGCAGCCTTTCAGTTTCTAGCAAGTGCAGTGGTGAAGTGCTGCTTACCCACTTCTGACCCATGCTGGAGCTGATTTTGCAGTAATCCACAAATGCAGTTGTTGTGACCTGCTGCAGAAGGGGAGAGTCTTGGTCTATTGGGGCTGGGGTAAGCCCTCCCACCAAACTCAGAGATGTTATGAGTTATACACTTCCACCACAGGTGAGAACACCTTGTACCTCCCTAGGCTGGGGAGTTTTACAATTGATAGTGTCACAGGACATGTCATGAGTCTCTGCATCTTCTAAGACAGTTGCAGTTGCCTGTTGTGTCAGCATCAGTCCTGGTCCATCATGGTCTGACATTTGAGATGCATAGCCCAGGCTAGATGCACAGAGTTATCATGTGAAGGGGGGACATTGGCATGATAGGAGGGATTGTCCCATCTTGCAGGATTTGCCTCTTCTTAACCTCTTCCTTTATCTGGAAATCCAGTTTGTAGCTTCAGGTATGCATCTGCACCCAGGATAGTTGGACAATGGCACCCAGTTGTCTGATCTGAAGGTCCTTTGGCAGTATTTAGGGAGGAGTGGGCTTTTCTGGGTGAGCAGCTGCTTCTTTTCAATTTGTAAAAGTCTTTTGGTGATCTTAGAATTTGTAAGGCATTAACTGTTTCAGTCTCTGACAGGAGTGAAGGAGAGGTGTGGTTTCCTTTTGGTGAGATGAAGTTCACCTCTGATGACCTAATTTCTTCTGTCTGCCTCAAGGGTTTGAAGTGTGTTAGTCTATGGAAACAGTAAATTTGACACTGCAGAACTTGAAGTTGACCATATGTATTTACAGAGGGGAAAAAAGCCTTGTAACATTATCTATTTCCAGAGAATGAGGAAAGTAGAAATAGCATATGCTATTATTTTATATTAATATATGCTGGATTTTTTCAGCTTCAGAATGATTTGTTACTTGATCCTCTAGAATTTTAAAGTGGACATGCCATCTGTACATGACCACACAAAATTATAGATGTGAGGCACACTTAGTTTTTTGAGAGAACAGAATTAATGTGAAGAGGATTAGATATATTTGTAGAACTTCTTATCATGTAGTAAGGTGACCAGACTCCTGAATATACACTTTTATACTCAGTTCTTGCCTGCATCTCTCATAAGTTGAAATGGATTCACTAAAACAGTCATGGGCCATTGAAGAGTGTGTTGGAGTTGAAACCAGTTATCACGTTGGTTTTGTGGTTTGTGGAGTTTTTGAGCTATTCCAGTAGCTGAGAAGAGACATTGGTAAGAAAGTAGCAAGTTCCCAAAGTCCAGTCTG
Source organism: Manacus vitellinus (assembly GCF_001715985.3). NCBI lineage: Eukaryota > Metazoa > Chordata > Aves > Passeriformes > Pipridae > Manacus > Manacus vitellinus. The sequence goes on along the minus strand of NW_021940917.1, from coordinate 8,679,466 downwards.
CTTTCTGCCCAGCTCTTAGTTGCTAGCTAGTATTTAGTGTCTCTGCTGGTAAAAGCAGATAAAACCATCAGCATTGATGTCTTTGCACTAGTGTTTAAACACTTTATAAGGTGTTTAAAACCTGTTAATTAACTTAAAATTTTGTTTCAACTACTGTGTTGCAAATAATGTTCTGGGAAGCCGCAGTTTTGTAAGGAAAGGCACTCCTAAACAGGACTGCTGTTGTGCAGACACTGCTTTCATGTGGAGTGGATGAGGAGGATCACAAGGATGCCTGCGGAGACTTACATGGAGTTAATTGCTGTTGTTCCTTAATGAGAACATATGTGACCCATTTGCTGACCACTGGGTTGTCCCTGTAGCTTTAAATTCGTACAGCCCTCTCAGTCTGACCTGCAGGAGAACTTGCTGGGAGAAAAACAGATTTTTGTATAGCTTCATTGTGGTTTCAGATTCTGGAAGAAGCAGCAGCAAGCTGGTGAGTGCTTAGAAGCTAACTTAATTGCATTGGGAAATCTTACTTGGTTTGACTTCCAGACTTCATGAACCTTTCTCTTGATAGCCTAGCCTTTCCCATTAAGCAGAGTACTTAAGATGCAAGGCATACGTACCTTGAGGGGAGCATCATCTGAACTTTCCAGCCATAGGCTTTGTAGTTCTTGTCTGAAGCTTATGAGAGAACTTTGTCTGGAATTGTAGCAGTGTGAGTTCTATAGCCAGCAGTGCTCAGACAGGGTGGGGGAAAACGCTGTCTACTAACTCCCAAGCTGCCTGTAGTGTCCAGTTGTTTGAATAAAGGGGAACTCAAATCCCATGGGTATGAAGAACTCCTGTGTCTCAAACAGCTTTATTAGAGAACAGATGTAAGATCTTCTCTGAGTCAATGTAATACTTCAGTGATCCTTACATCCTGGAGAAGCACGGTTGTTATGTTTCTGCCTAGATGGGCCACCTTGCCAAACTGCAAGGTAGTAGCACACCTCTAGCTTCCGGTAGTTACCTATGAAAAGCTTCTTACATAGTCTGTTCATCTTCTTCCTTCTCTTAACACCCTTCAGAGAAAAAGGGAGTTTACTGAAGGTAAAAAGTTATGCAAATGTTCTTCATTTTTCCTCTTGCCTTTGTGCAAGTCACAGCTTTCAGAGCAAAAGTTTACTTCTCGTGTTGGTACCACTATGCAGGGGTTTCCTCTTCTGAGGTCATGGGCTTAGTCTGCATGTCCTTACAGGATTCCTCTCTGTGTGGACCATGCAGCATAAGGAGAAGGGAGAAAAAGGTGTTCATGGGCTTCTTGCTTGAAGAAGCACTTGTAAATTGTTCCTATGATTGCCTAACATGATGTTAGTTAAAACATGAGCAAAGAACACCATCTTAGTTGGCCTAAAGTACATGCACTTTGGGCCAGTGATTGCTGTCATAATCCATTTAAATCTCTACCTGATTTGCAATAGGCTGTCCTTCAACATTTCTCTCATTGTTTTTGTATGATTGTGAGCCCAGTGTTGAGCCCAAAGGTATATGAGCCAGTCCAGAGTGATGATCACTAGTGCTTTCCAGTTAGGAAAGGCAGCCTGTAAGGTTAAAAGTGGAAGCTAGAAACTAGAGGCTTAGGAATTTTATTCTTCAGTTCCTAAGAGAGAACACTTAGGTTTCTTATCCAGCTTTCTGGATAAGCCTAAATGTTGATTATATTATACACACTGGTGTAAATTGGGAAGTACCTAGTGCAGCTGAAAATGGGAAGGAGTAAGGTTTTCTGTGGAGCTGTAGCCAAGCTGCTCAGTTTAAGCACTTGGAACTGAGTCTAGGTACCCAGCACTTACACCAAATGCTTTTCCTCTTCGTGTGCTTCTAGCAGGTGCTTCCTCCACTTGCCTCTATATCAGACATGGAGATGGAAAGCACAAATGCTCACCACCTCAAACAGCAAAGAACAAATCAAGCAATCTCATATCCTCTCTAGTTCAGAAATGTGGCTTGTCTCCCCACAGCCATAACTGAGTTTATTCAGGGTAACTCCCGGTGAACCTACCTTTTCTTCTGTGGTTTTGCTCAGTAAGGTTTGAACTAATTCAGCAATCTAGCACTCAGTGACAGTTTTAATCTTCTTTTCTTTTGCTGCAGGTACCCACAGATGTTGAGAAATGTCAAGACCGAGTAGAATGTTTCAATGCTGACCTGAAAGCAGATATGGAGAGATGGCAGAACAACAAAAGACAAGACTTTAGGCAGCTACTCATGGGGATGGCAGATAAAAACATCCAGTACTACGAGAAGGTATGTGTCACTGTTGGAGCATTGGCAAAAATAAGAGAAGTTTATTTTCCTATGAGGTGGTGATGATTCTTCAGGATATCTTCACACTGTCTTGAAAATAGAAATATTAGACATCTCAGTTCTCTAGTGCTATGGAAGCTGCTCTTTGTCATCAGCTTAGTGTAATGAATTGCTGTTCATGGTAAAGTCATCTCTGTAGGACTAGTGGTCAGCTCTCAAAGAGCATTTCATCATGCATGCTTGTCTGTTTTGCACTCTTGAATTGAACAAATTACTGAGCAGCAGCAGTGGTGATGAAAAAGACCAAAATTGCATGTTCTAGTAATACTACCAGAGTAGAAAAATCTCTTGATTCTGCCTTTTATGAACAAAACTACATGAGTTAATACACATCCATAGACTCATATATAGATTACGCTTGGTATATATAAATTATTCTAGTCTCTGTTCCTTTGTGCATAGTTTAGTCCCTTGTATGCTAGTCCTGAAAATACCTAGCCAGGTGCCTCTGCTCTTTTTCAGTTGGTGCATGTGTACCTGAGGTTTGGTGTCAGATTTTTTTACTTTTTTATTTTTAACTGAAAGGGCCTCAAGGCCCCATTTAACTGCAGATACTGCCAGTCTAGTTTTCCTGCGTGCTGGAGCAGTGCAGCCCAATGCAGTGGTTGATGTCATAGAATCCTAAAATGGTTTTGAAGGGACCATCTAGTTTCAACCCTCTGCCATAGGCAGGGGCACCTGTAGAGCACATGGCCCAGAGCCCCATCCAACCTGAAGTAAAACACTTGCAGACATGGAGCATCCACAGCTTCTGTGGGCAACCTGTTCCTGTGTTTCCTCATCCTGATAGTAAAGAATTTCATCCTAATTATCTAATCTAAACCTGACCTCTTTCAGTTTAAGGCAATTGCCCCTTGTCCTATCACTACAAGCCCTTGTAAAAAGTCCCTCTCCAGCTCTTTTGTAAGCCCACTTCAGGTACATTAAATATTTAGGACATATTAAATGCTACTAGGTTCATGCATACCAATATACTTCATCTTGCCTATTCGTTTTTTCCACATCTACTTTACAAGCTTCTTCCTAGTAACAAGCTAGGTTACTTCTCTGTGTAGGATTAGTATGCAGTACCTTTTCCCCTTTGATTGTCTGTCATGTCAGTAGTTCATAACTAGTCCCACAGAACTTCCTTCATCCTGGTCTCTTCTAAGGTGCTGTGGAGGGGGATATTAAAGACTCCTCTGAACATGCAGCAGTGCCTCTGCAATTGACATTTAAATCTGTTAGTTTTGCTCTTAGCGAGGAAGCTTTTTTGGTAGGAAAGCATGTAGTCACTTCAGGGTACACAACTAGAAATAATTACTCACCTGCAGTACAATCAGAAAGGTTAGAAGGAAGATGTCTCACAACAGTAATTTGTGGATGTAAGAGCTGGTGATGAGTTTACCCATTCCCAGCATTTAATAATAGGTATTCCATGATCAGTTTGATTTCTGAGCTTTGAGGTTGAAAGATAGTAATGACACACAGTACAAGGACTGACGTTAAGTACACGTCTGGGCAAATGACTCCAAAGCCTGGAGTGACTTCCTAATAACCCAGAAGCTAGACTCCACTTCTAGTTTACTATACTAGGCACTACCAGTTTGTCATTCAGTGGAGTCAAGTCCCAGAGCTGTACTGGAATACACTGTGTCTCAGAACTACCTTCTCTAAATGCATGGGGTTTTTTTCAAATAAGTTTGCTGGAGGTAGTCTGTAATAGCTATCATTGTGTCCCAATCAGCCCTACCTCACAGTGACACTACAAAGATGTACATTTCTGCTAGCAACAGTTTGTCTGTCTAGCTGAAAGCTGTGGTGTTCTTCAGTGTAGAAGAATCTAGATTGGTGTTTGGAAATCCCAGGTATTCTGATGATTTCTAATGGCTTGGGCCAGCTGACAACTTTTGAAAATGTGAATTTGTTTAATTTGTTTGGGAGGTACAACCACTCTAACACTTTTTTTTGCTGTTTGAGATTTTGGTGGGGTTTTTTTTATTTCTGTACTAATCTGTGAAGACCCAATAGGTTTTCTTCAACTTGCATTCTGATGATGTGGAAGAGTTAGAAGTTAAAATAACTCATGTAAACCTCATTTGTTAAATCTGTATTTCTTTCTTCAGTGCCTTACGGCGTGGGAGTCAATTATACCACTATTGCAAGACAAGCCAGAGACCAAATAAGAAGTACCTTCATGGACAGTCTAGCACTTCTATGCTCAGTACCACTAGACATACTGGAACTGTATGAAGGACTCTTTTTTGTCAAGTTAACTGAAATGACAGCTGCACTTAGGCTGGAACAGACGCTCTGAAAACTATTTGAATTTTTTTTTCCTCGATTTTTGTGTTTAAACTGGGGTATGTTTCATCTTTTTGAGTTATCTTGAATGGTTCCTTCTTTATCCTAAGGAGTGATTGGGGTTTCATAGTGAAAGTGCATGGGGATCTTGATAAAACTTACCTCTCTAGTCTGGAAGGAACTGATGAGTGGAGCACTAAAAAGATGAAAATAAAACTCTACTGCAAGGTGCCATATGACATCTTTATTACCATTCTGTTTTGTTTGCTAAAAAAAAAATAATTATTTCTATGATACTGTACTCCCTAACCAATCCTTATCCTTTTTTTTTTTTTTTTTGAATAGACAGGGAAAGGCTGGGAAAGAATATTTTCTGTTTCACTGCAGCCCATATGCTCCCTCTGAATAAAATGGTCTCTGGAGACTTTTCTGTCTGGGAGTTGGTCTGGTCTTAGAACATACCACCACCACCCACAGATAGCCTGTGGTGCGAGCATGAACTGTGGTTTTTGTGAGTGTGGCATGCTGTTGGTTCCTACTGAGTATTGTTTACCGTGGTGATTATGAAGTAATGTCAGTTGGCTGAAGTGTACTTGTGACTGACTTGGGGATTGGGATCAGCGTAGCTGCAGGAATGAGCTGAACAGCAGCCTTTCAAGGGCCCCTTTTATGGGAATAGTGGAGGAAGTATGAGTCTTTAACTTTTCTAAAGCTAGCTCCAGAAGTTGCGTGATGCAATTCTCTTAGACCATGCTTTAAATATGGAGTTTACTAGAGCCTCTTCAGGCTTGGTCACTTAAGATGCCTGCTGTAATAAAGGTAGGACTCTGCTTCCTTTCCCGTGTGTTTTTTTGCAGCAGCCAAAAAGTGTCAAATGTTTGCTTCCACCAAGCACATCAGCGTGTGTGAAACTTGCCTTAAATGGCTTGGTGGGAGGTAGATGGGTACCCTGGTAGGTTCAGAGTGTTCATACCTGTCTCTGCTGAACCACATGGCAAGTCTTTTAAGAGACTACTTTCGTTACAGATCTATTTTCTTAGTAGTTTTTATTGGCCTTTAGAAATGTAACTGCTTCTGCAAGTCCCTTTTTTTCTCCTTTCTCTTGCAGTCTTTTGGTGTTGGTGGCCTTAGGAATGCTGATGTGATTCCCATGGTCCTAGAGTCTTGATTTAACAGCATGCAGATAAATCTTTTTTAACCATCCTAAGGGTGGGGTTTGGGGCTTGTATCAGTGTAATATTTGGATTTGAGGGAATAAATAACTCAGTGCTTACTGCTAAATTTTAGTGATTACTTGATCTCTGTTAACATTCTTGCAAAGAACCTGAGCAGTAATTGAGAATGTCCAAATTCTGTGTTCTCCTGTGACAACCCATCAGGTTTGGAATTTGTCTGTTTCGGAATTTGTCCCTTCCTAAACACCAAGTGAACCTGCAGCCTACTCAGCTTGTTGGCTTTATAGCAACTCTCAAGATGAGTTATTGCAGTACTGTGGTAGCTCTCAGGCTAATGAGGTAGTGCTCTCTGAATGAAAAAGTCAAGTTTAAGACATTTTAAGAGGTCTTCCTTTTTGATTCAGCCTTCACTGACAACTCTGGTACTAAACAAACTATGCTTCTTGTTTTAAACTCAGTTTGTCTATACACTTATGTGGTGTAAATGAGAACTCTGCATTAAGTTATTGTTAGGTTCAGAATAACAGACTACTCTTGTTGTGCAAGGGAAGTACTTGGGGGGATCATCTTGAAGCAGTCTTTCCTTCTAGAACAAGCACTTGCATACTATCTAAGAGTCTGACCTTCAGGGTTACAGTTTTCCCTGTTCTCCACAAACAGAGATCAACATACTTTTGGAGTTGGTTCCTGTGTGGTAAATGGAATTTTGTAGTTGACTCTACAACATCACTGGAAGTCAAGCAAAATATGATTTGAACTAATACTTAGTCACTGTTCCCTCCATCTTATTAAAAAAAAAAAAAACCAAACAAAAACAGTAAAAGATGAGTAGAAAGATTGGTGGGTTTTTCCTGCAAGTGGTTTCATCTGATGCCTTACAAGACTGAGGTCCTGTTCCCACTTAGTTTTATGTCAGACTGAAGTGGGTGTTGGTTCTGGGGAGTTTAGCAATTAACATCAAAGCTGTGCATGAGAAGCATAATGGACGTGGAGAGTACCAAGTGAAGTTGAAATCAACATGTAACTATTGAGGCTGGAGATGTTGAACATCAGCTTGAATTTTATTCCATCTGATGCCACTGATTTTGTGGTATGGTTTTTAAACTTGTCCTCATCCAAAGCATGTTTTGATTTCAGACAAATCCCTTTCTGGCTATGCTGCTGGAAAGGCAGGCACACTTTGCACTTCTCAGAGTATGTGGCGCTGTGGCAACTGCAGGTTGATTTGGAGAAGAGGCTGGAACATGCATGTCAGGCAGTGGCCACTAACAGGATATATTACATGGTCTGAAACACTAAAACCTCTCTTAAGCCTATGCAAGGAAAGTAAAACTTCACGTTCAAAAGAGAAGTCCTCTGCAAGAATTGCCACAGTGTAAGAATGGTGTGTAGTGGTGAGTCTGAGCTCCTATGAGCTATGGAGTGGTGTATTTTTATGAAGAGCTGTTGTTAAATCACGAAGTAACTGTGGGAGAGGCTGCGAGGTGTGTGGAGGATTCCTGACTGTGATATTTGGGGCAGCCAAACATGCCAGTCAGGAGAACTACAAAAGTTAAAAGAAATTCTTCTAAGATGTACAGAGTAATACTTGTAAAGCCACACATAACTGCTGCTAGTGGGAGGTTGAGACCTGAACTGCTAGAGAAACTCATGACATGTTATCCTGTAATTATTACAGGATATGACTCTTTACTTTGGATGGCCCAAACTTTCATGAGATAAGTAAAAGGTCTTGGTAAAGGGAAGCAGGAGTAGTGCGGAAGCTTCATCTTTGAGTAACTTCTTGAGTGTTAAGTCGCTTAGATCATCCTCTGCATATGCACTAAAATGACATCAAAAGTAGTTGGCACCCTTGTTGTGAGCCTTTGTAACACATGGTTTCTTCAGCAGTCCTTAAATCAGCCCAGCTGTCCTCTTAATCCATAGCCAGGCCAGGGTCCCTCTTGGAGGATACTAATTCGCTGCTGTCCTGGTTATTTTTGGGGATGTTTGTTTCTTCTCTTAAGTGGCACCAGCACAATAAAGCACTTGTTTCTGTGCTCAGTTATGGACCATGCATTGTTCATGTATATCTTTACCAGGCTCTAAATCTTGCAATAAATACAGATGTTAAAACACCATGGCTTTTTCAGGTACACATTGAAAAATGAAAAGGTGTAACCCTAAAGACACAAACTATTCTGATGTGAATTGTATTAAGGAATAAACTATGGATTCTTCACTGAAGTCTACTTGGATTTTTGTTGCACTAATGCTTGTTCTAAGGATAAAGTAGTGTGATAAGTGGTAGAAAAAAATATCCACAAAGCATGAGCAGCTGAGACAGTTCAGTGGAGGTACTGTGCAGTAGCCTTGCAGCAGTGGCTCTGCATAGCCTGTTCATGATGCATGTTGCTTCAGGTGTCCTGCAGATGCCAACATACAAAAGAATCCCCTCCCAGACCAGCAGGGACTGTTCAGTGTTTCAACAGGAGCCATGCTTTTGTTAAAACTTGTATAATTTAACTGTGTATGGTTATGATTAATGTTGCATACTGTTTAAAATCCTGGTGCTGATAACCCCTGAGCAAAATTGCATAGACTAAATTAGCTTATTAGATGTTCAGTCATCCTAAATTCTGAAGGTAGAACAGTTTTGCCTCTGGTATATTAACTTTTACTACAATAACCAATATGTAGGGAAAGTAGGGACTTTTTTTTTAAGATAGGGGAGTTGCTACTACTTTGAGATTATTTTTGTTTGTTTGTTTTGTGAAGTAAAACTGGGGATCACAGGAATCAACTTGCCTTCTGGCAGACTGAATGTTGCATTTAAAAGTTTTTGGGAGTGCTGTTTAACCAACTTTACAGACTAAAGTGGCAGTGCTTAATTCTGTGCTTAGCACTTTGAAGTCTTGCTGAGGTGTCTGACTCGTACAAATACTTAGTAATGAACTGGATAAGTTTTAAGGCTGCATGCCTAGGGCACAGTATTTGTGCAGAAAATAATGCACTTTCCAAAGAGGTAGACGTAGATCAGCCTTATATAAGAGGCATGCTGAAACAATAAAGGCTGGTCGCTGTCCTACACTACTTTGAAGGTCTTGGTACTCTATGCTTTGAAGCTAAACCGTTTCCTTAACTCTGCTGCTGCTGAGATGTATCCATACCCTCAGATCAAACAGCAGGGTTGGGGCCAGTGCCACATTCCCACTGCACAGGGAGGCAGGTTGCTGACAGTCCTGTAATAACAAAGAGCCAAAGGGCTTTTGTCTGTAGTACACAAAAATAAAGAAGCACCGTCCTTGTTCTCATTTCCTCTGTGCCTACATCCGTCTGTCCCTCCTTAAGGTCTGGAGAATTGGGCCATGCAGTTGAAGGTAAGCTGGCTATGAGCCTCACACATTGTGTTGAAGGAGTCAGTGGTGGGGACCAAAATGGTGCTGGCTCATTATCCAGACTTCTGGTTTCAACCTCTGTAAATCCACTCACCAGAACTAGAGTCACTGTTCATACCATTTAAAAACAAAATGAAAGCTGTGAAAAGACTTGTCTCTGTGTGAATTAGCTAGTAAACAATGTAAAAAGGGGAAGGAGGCTTTTGTTTCCTGCACCTGACCAAATCTGGTAACTGTGCTCTTGTTCAGACTTGCAGGCTAGGAAATGTTGTCTTGCCTTCTGGTGCTGGCATGTTTCTATACCCTTTCATATATCTCTGTATAAATATACTTTGTGCATTGTTTACTATGGAACTAGTATTGATGGAGAAAAACATTTTGAGGTAAAACTGTTTGTAATTCTCTATTAGTGTGTACATTTTTTTAAAATGCACCGTCTGTTTACCTCAATTAATTTAATGGAATGGACCAATAAATGTATTAAAAGAGGACTCCTTTACTTAGAATAAAGTTTCATTTTTTGCAGCCTTCACCACTGAAACTATGTGTGTGCTTATTTTGTTGAGCAGCTCCCTATCTTACTGCAGAAATACCCTTTCCCTAAAATCTTATTCCGCAGTTGATTTAAGTAGAAGTCATCTGTTGTTGCATTACTTCTGCTACTGAAAGTGAAGCGTGGAGCTGAGGAAAGATGGCAAGTGTGTGTGGAGAGGAACTGGGTGGCAGCAACCTCCTCAGAAGATGGGGTTGCACAGTGAATAACCAACTTCTTGCTGCATCCCTACTTGAACTGAAGCTGCCCCTGATTTGCCTCCAGATTATTTCAGTTACTGAAGGGCTTTTAACTTCCCTTTTCTTAGTCCAGGACCTTGGAAGCCACTTAATCGTTGTTAGTTCAATTAGTGTGTAAGCAAACACATTCTTTTGAGGCATGCCAGACTTTTGACTCATGTTTGGATTTATCTGACATCATCACATTCTAGTTGCTGTATTGTATGACTGTTGCTTGGTATTGGTGTCCCTACACCTCCACAAAGCCTGTAGGAGTAGTGTGCTGTGCTTACCTGTTCTTAGCACGTTACAAGAGCAGCACATCCTGGTGGTGTGAGCTGAAATACCAGCATTGGCTCTTGAGTCTTAGTCCTGTGAGCTCTGTTGCAGGACTGTCCAGAGAGAGTGGGACAATTTCCCAGAAGTCAAGGGCACGAATATCTGTTCAGGAGTGTTTTATTGTAGGAATTAATAAAAGTCTCTTAATCTTACATCTTTTTACAATGGTATTTCTGTATTTAATGGTCTTTTCTGTGACGTTATTTGGCTGTGCTGATTACATCTTCTGTAGCACTTGGGAGAGCTGGTGTGTCCTGCTGATGGCTGTGTGCACATTCTATGTGGCTCGCAGCCCCCTGTTTCATCAGCCAAAGTCACAGAACTGCCCTGAGGTTTCTGAATGAACAGACAGGAAGGAACTAATGGAAAGCTGATCCTCTGTTTTCCCCTTCCATACTGAGTGGTGTGTCTAGAAACACTGTTTTCATTTCTAACCTTTATTGTTGTCCCTCTGTGCTATTGCTAATTAGCCCAGCAGAAAGCAGAATGCTCTGAGGACTGCTAGTGTGCAATAGCCAATGCACATACTCTACAAGATGAGGTACTGCAGAAGTAAAAAGGAAAGCTTCTTTTTCTGGGTGAGCTTAGTGACTGAGAGGCCGAGGCATGCTGTGAAATGGAAATACAAATTATATACTTTCAGTAATGTTGGTAACTGTGGGGACTAATGCTTGGCAAACCTTCCACTTCGGTAGCTTAGAGAGTTGATAACAACCAAAAGATGCCTGTCACTCAGTCAGAATCTGAAGGGAGCCAGTGGTTGAACGTTGTTTGATGGCCACAAAGCTGTAAAGAACAATAAAAATGCAGATGATAAAAAAATTAGCAAAGTACTTTCTCCAACTGCAGTTTGCTTTCTCCCCATCTATATCTTAAACTTTACTGGGGTATCTGAAGCCGGCTGAGTGCTAATGTGAATCCTTTCAGTGATTTGCCAGCCTCTCTTGTGTACAAACAATGAGATTGGTACCACTTGTCACATTTCAGACTTCAAGTCCTAATAACCCTTAATTACAGGAACCAGTATTAAAAATTTGAGTACCAAGCAGTGACTCCCTGTTAAACAGAGGATTGTGCGTAAGAAACAACTCCTTTGTGTCTGGGAAACATGACGAGGACAAGCAGAGCCAGGGGAATGATGAGTATGATGTAGCCTCTCCCATACTAGTAGTCCTGCTGACACCAGTTGTCAAGTGTGTTCACAAGCCCAGAAAGCCTTTGGTGCTCTGGATAAAACAGGTGGTGATGTAAGAGCTTTCCTTAGTGTTCCTTTTTCGTTTCTTCCTCTTTAAGTGATACCACTGAAGTGGGTATACACAGTGCCTTTAAACTTTCTGCTACTATATTTTTTTAAATCATAGCAAAGCATAGCTGAGATTTGAAGACAGATACTTCAAAAATTCTGGAAAAGTAGACAGAGATGCTATTTCAGCCTTCTCTCTTCAAATTAAGCTGGTTTTGTGCTTAAAACTTGTTCTTGAAATTATACCTCTCAGTCACTCTGTAGGGGTACAGTTGGGCAAAGTCAGTGGCTCAGAAAAGTAACCATTTCCTTCACTGTGGTAATGGTTTCTTTTTGAAAGAAAAACCTGAGGGAAACTCAGATTATTGTTTTCTATCACAATGAGTAAGTAACCTGTAATGGAATTTTAAAAAAACATTTTGCTTTGTGTAGGATTATTCTTTCATTCGACTTACTACTATTTTCACAGTATCAAGCACTTACATCTGTGTGAATGCATTGTTTCCTAGGATTATCACTTAAAATCTGCCAAATATTCATGCTACATTAAGCAAAAAAAAAAGATTAAGGAAACACTGACTAGATGTTGCAACTTTCATTCTTTGAATGTCCTGGATATTTGTCAACACCTTTCTGCAAGTTTCTTTGTTTCTTCCAATTTTTTTCATTTTAAATTCAACTTTCTTTTCCCCACTTTAGACTTAATATCAGTAAGCACGGAGAAAATATAGTGTGTCCTTTTGAACAAAGCCTTTTCTATTCCTTACCTTAAAGGGAGAAGACTCAGGCAGCCAACTAGAAAAGACAAAATGAAGCAGAAGCTGCTGTACCAGTTCAGTGTGTTTTGATAGATCTTGTTATAGACTGTAGATGTCACTACTCCTGTGATGACTAAAGACAGCTGCAGCAGGACAAACACCTTACCTGTAAAACAAGAACATAGTTTGTTATTGGGGATTAAAAAACTGGCTGTGATACCTCTTCACAAATCCAGGGTCACAGCTGTGTGGAAGAGCAATGTGGTCATTGCTTCACAAAACACCAGATGACATGAGCTTGCATCTGCTTCTGTTCTGGACCACAGTTAAATGATTTTTCCTTCTGTTAGGTATAGGACAAAAGATCCAGCTGGAAAATGGCTTGAAGAGTCTAGATGTAAAGGTAGCTGCTTAGAAAAACAGCAATAAACTGAGCAATAAACTGCTCCTTTCCCTAGAAGGTAGAAACATCTTCAGGACAGGAGAGACTTTAGTCATGGTCTGCTTCTGCCCTAGGCCAGAAGAGTGGGCCACAGGGTTGAAAGGATGATAATGCCTGAAATGGGGAGGTATATGTGATTTGTATGATGGTACCTTCAATGCACTGTTGTAAAATATATTTTACTGTTTTGTAGTACATTTTCTAATGGAAAAGAACTCCTGCTGCTATGTTCAAAAAATTCTAGTTGAAACAGCTTTTTCTAAGTGTGTCTCTCATGATAAATGGGTGAAGGGGAAGTAATGCAGCCTGGCTGGGATGTGCAAACTGGGAGCAAGATCAGGGCTGCATGCTGAGCTTGCTGCCCTGGTAGCCTTTTCCTCCACGTAAGGAGATGAGACTGCTACCAGAAGGCAAGGGCTGCTCTGCTGCAGGGTCCTGCTTGAGATCTGGTCTGCTGCTGTCATTAGGTGCAGCCCATATGGTTCATGGTGGAGGTTTAAAACAATGTTATGATTAATAATAATGATTAATTGGAGTGTGAGCTGTGCTCTTTGTGTCAGGTAGATGGTTTTGCTACAGTGCACATTGAGGGAGCACAAGCAGTAGGAGTGAGCTGGTTACAGAACAGTGTTGTGTTCCTAAGGCAGAAAGGACAGGGTTGTGAAGGATGGCTGTGGGAACATGTTTGGAGGACATGGAGTAGTTGGGGGCCTGTGGTGCTATTTGAACACGTGTTTCTTGTGTCTAAATCTAGCTCACTGGTGTAAAAATCGTACCTTCAATACACTCTTGTAAAATATATTTTACTATTTTGTAGTAAATTTTCTAATGGAAAAGAATTCCTGCTGCTATGTTCAAAAAAGGGTCCATTTTTATGCGAAGTTTATTCTTTGCAGTTAAATCATGGTCTGACAGGAACAAATTGCCAAACATGTGGAAAAATGTTTGGAGAACATAAAAAAAAGATGAAAGAAATCCATCCTTCGCAAAACAGTAAGTAAAAGAAGCCAAATATAAATGGTGTGAATATCACAGTGCTTTAACTCAACATCCTGGTGCTCTTGGTTTTCCCTGGAGTACTGTGTTTTTGAGCAGCACCTCAATTATTTTCCCTGCCTTTGACCTACACACTGATAGTAATCTTTCAAAGCACGTGCTGAAAATTCTGCGGATAAATGTTGATGCAAGCAAGGATGAGAAGATTGGATGTGACAATCTCGTCCTGCAAGTTTCTCTGCTCCTCCCTTCCCATTTGTGGTATCATCTGTCCTGTTATTATTACGCAAAGCACAGATTGCAGCAATAACTTACCTTTCTCTTTGTGGTCTAGGCTGAATGAAGAGATTTGTGGGGTTTTTTGATTGGTAGGGTAACAAATACTTACCATAGGATGATCCTTCGACATGCTTGGACAACATGGACCTGATGGTTGGTAAGGGGATGAGGGCAAAGAGCATCACTGCCCGTGCTGTAATGCAATGATTTTGTAGTTATCATCAGTACCTGCACTTTGTTACCTAGCACAGCAGCCACTGCTTTTGAAGACTACATGCCTCTGGCTTGGGCAGGCACTTTGCTTCTTTGCTTCGTCTTTTTTGTTCCTTGAGTGCCAGAAAGAAGTAGGTCTTCACTTCAAGACAAGGTAGATAAGCCACCTCTTGCTCCCATTAGCAGAGGTACTTTGCCCAAACTAGACATAGGCTTTGGTCTCGACCAGACATCCCAGAAGAGATGGAATATAGCACTGTCCTTAGGATAGTAAGGATGCTGATTTGAGTCTAAGCAGCAGACAGAGCCCCTAATACTACACAGCCTTGACAGGAACAATACCTTTATAACACTACAGTTGTCTTTTATCTTGGCACTTCTGGCTTGCAGTATTTTAGGCTTTCTCTAGTGTGGAAATTTATAGGTAGCTGGAATTACCTTCCTGTCAGCAGAACCAGCCTCAGGGAAGACTTGGTCCATGTCTAGTGTACCAAGATGCTTCTGCAATGCAGTATCTTCTGCAGTGCAGTAACACCATACACACTGTATAGCAGCATGTGTTCATGATGATGAACAAGCATTTTTTTTACTTTGTTTTTTTTTATCTTTTATTCCCCATCCTAACTGCCTAAATAAGCAAAATCTCTTAAAAATTTCACTTAATAAGTGTTTGGCTTACTACTCAAATACAATATTCTATCATCTTTCCCTTTAGAATAACTTTGTTTAATTTTCAATTTCTCATTCCCTATGGGGGCAGACAGAAAAAATTGCTTCAGGCCATTTATCTTCAGGTTTTTTCTGACTTTCAGAAGCAAAACCTCAAAGCCATACAATACATGATACTCTGTCAGACATTTCTGCTACAAAAACCCAATTCTTGGGGTTTATTTTTTGTGTTCCGTCAGAGGTTACCTCCCAAAAATAAATTTGCCTTTCGTTTATCATTGGATGCCACCCCATCTATTATTATCAGTCCCTTGGTCATTTATATATAATGTGAGATTTGTAAACTACATTATTACGATGTTTTAGTTGCTAAAGCAGCTCCAATGTTTCATTAAGTTTCCCATCAGCCATAAGAGCCTTCATATGAAAAAAATAAATCCCATCTTAAGATGTTTGCTTAATAGGAAGCCTTTGCCATTTTGTTTCTGGCTCACAAGAAGCAAGTGTTTCCCATTGATATGGTGATGTGGTCCAACTAGTACAGGGAGTCAGCAGTAATTCCCATTCCCGCAGAGTGTGAACATTGTTTCCCTGCTCAGATCTGGTCTGTGATCAAATGACAAATTACAAGTCAACTGGCCTTAAACTAAGCCTTGGCAGGAGTATATGCTTCCTCTGGATGTTGTAGGGTGCTGAGTGTAAGAGTGCAGTGGGAGATGTGGGGAAAGGGTAATAATAAAGTTCTCTTGCATACTGCTCATGCGACGGTCTGTCTAACTCCCTGCTTGGAAACCTGTGGTAAAGCAGAGCAAAAAGCCCTTCCAGTGGTGCTGGAACACCCCTTTCTTGGGGTGCATTTGCTCACGTGAGTGGCTGTTTGACTCACCAATGTAGAACAGGAACGTCCACTGCACGAAGGCCATGATGAGGATGCCAGCACTGAACGATACTACTCCAATCATGATCATGGTAATGTCCCTGAGGCATCTGGAGAATACAAGTACCCCTAGGAAGCTGGTGATGAAGATCACGTACCCAGCAGCATTGCCATGGCCGATCTCCACAGCATTCCAACTTAAAGGCTCCCTGAGCAAGAACAGTGGGAGTATGTTCATTGCACCAACTACGGCAAGGTCATAGAGGATTGCTGCCATAAAAAGCAGGATGATGATGAGTTTCGAGGGGGATATTAGAGAGGAGCTGCTGCCCCCTGAAGGTTGGGAACTCCCTGTTGCTGCTGCTGCTCCTGTATGGGCTGGTGGCTGGCTACCCACCTCTTCTGCACTCTTAGCTTTGGCTGGGCAGGAGGCTCCTGGCTTGGGGACTGTCAGGATAAAAATACTGTAGAGGAGGCAGAAAGCATAGCAAGCGATGCTGCAGCACACCAGCACAGTGCCTTCTCGATAGCGGTCACTGAAGCCAACAAAGAGGTAACCAGATGCCATGCTTCCCACAAACCCAGCGAGGCCATACACCAGTTCAATAATGATGAGCCGCAGAGACCTCCTGCTCTCGGAGGAGCCCAGGGATCCCAGAGCCATGATGCCTGCCCAAAGCGTGGTGAAGCCTCCCGTCAGCCCGTTGAGGGCAGCAGCCCCATACATCACCTCGATTGGCCAGCCCAGCAGGATCAGGAGGAGCAGGAGAGTTTTGGAGCCCAAGTAACCAAGAAGAGGGAAGCAGATGGGGATCTTCCGATGTATCCTGTCCCCCAGCTTGGACAAGCCGTAGGCTGACACTAGTGGGCTCAGGCCCAGAACAAGGTTGTAGATGATGTAAAAATTGGAGACAGCCTTCTGCTGAGCATCTTCTAGTGCATGGGAAGGAGCAGTGCCATTGGTCTGGTTGTAGTAGTTTTTCACCACCAGCAGCAGAGCTGTGTCGTAGAAGGCGCTGGCCACTTGCGAGCTTGCAACCACCGGCTCAATCCATGTCTTCATTGCCATCATTCCCACCATGCTGCTGGTCACTGCCTCTTCTTGGAGAGAGCTGCTTTCAGGGAGATGCAGAGGGGGAAGCAGCTCTTCAGAAGCTCTGCTCTAGAGGCATGTTTGGAGACGAGCAGCAGAGGGAAAAGGAAAAGGTCTGCCAGGCTGCACAGGATTGGAGAGTTGTGCAAGAGATGATGTGGCTGGGAGGATATTTGCACCTCGCCTTGCTAGGTATACGCACACATGCACATCCCTGTGCTGCTCTGAGCTCTGGCTCACGCAGGAGAGGCTTTTGTACAGCTGGAGAACACCCTGCACTCGCTGACTGCTGCTGCTCCTCTTCCTGGTTTAGTTTCAACAGAGGTCAGATGACCCGGGGGAATTTCTCTCTCACAGATTAGGAAGTGAAAATGCCCCGATCAAGTAATTGCTGTAATTTGGGGTGGTGGTTTGTGGGTTTCTTTGGGGTTGGGTTTTTCTGAGGTTTTGTTTGTTTTTCACTTTTTGACATCCTTCATGTGTCAGAGGACTCTAAAATAGGCTGGGGGGGCAGGGAATGGTTGTGTGCCTATTTGTTAGGTAAGTTGTGAATTCCCTTTACTGCTCCCTTTCCTTTCTTCTACAGAAATACATCAGTGGCTCTTTTGCTTTTACCTGCACCTTTTTTCCCTGTAGCTGCATCATGCCTCTTATGTCATTGTTGTTTCAATAATGCAGTCAGGAAATTACATGAAAAAGAAATTAAAAAGTAAAGTCCTGTTTTTGGTAACTTGTCTCCTATGGCTGCACTCTGCCTGCTGCGTTCTTTGGCTTTACAATGTGGGAATTTCTAAGAGGAGGAGACAAATCCCAGTTTATCCAAAGGCATCAGTGACTGCTATGTCCCAGTAATCAGCCAGCTGAGCTGGAGGCTTGGATGGGCAAAAATCCTGCTCTGGGAAGAGTTTTCCAGCCCCGGCTCCTTGGGGTGATGGTTGTGCATCTCTGCAGGTGCTGACTCCACAATCAGCTTTGCATCTTGAAGTCAGCTTCCAGTTTTGCTGCTGCCTGAGGGGCAAGTGAAATGACCCACTCAAGCGGGGCCCTGTGGCCATGACAGGGCTGCAAGTCAGAGGCACGAGAAGCTCTTGGAGCAGGATATGGTGCAAGCAGCCTGCCAGCTCCAAGGAAGATGCTTGCAGTCCCAGCTGCAGGAAATACTTGGAGGATATTTGGCAGTCTCAAAAATGCTTACTTAAATGATAATGATCTCATTCTGTACTGGTTTAATGAATCATAACTGGCAGAATAACAATCTATTCTAGGAAGATTTATAGTCATTACTTTAAAAAAATAAATTAATGATTAATTTGAAAAAACAATGGTAAAACCTCCATCTGTTGCACTCTATTGATTCAGGTGACATTTACTCAATGCAATCGGTCAAGAGGTTCTTTTTTTCACTCCTTGTTTGGTTGTGCAATAATTTTTGGCTTATATTTCAATTCAAGAAAAAAAGTCCAAAGATATAACAGGGAAAGGAGTAGGGAATTGTATGCTAGAATGATTTGCTGCTAGACAATTTCAGCTTTACCAGAGAATCTATTTTTTTTTTGTCAGACCAAAAGACTCCTAGCCAGCTGTAAAATATATTGTGGGTTGTTCCAACAGTTGCCCTTTTTCTTTTCCCCATATTAGCTGCAAAAAGTGTTTAGTTTCTTTAGTTTTTATTCAGAAGTGGGACAAATATTTTTCTGCAAACTTTGGCATATTTCCAGAGGATGTAAATTCCGTACAGCCTTACTGAAGACCCCAAAGCATCAGCCTGTGACCAGTTTAAGCAACAAATGCAACCAGAGGAATTGCCACATTTTGCTTCACCCAGGGAGTCCTGAGTCTTCCACCAGAATTATGAGGAATGATAAATTTCCTTGTACTATTCAAACTTCAGTTTGGGACATCTTGGAGTTCAGAAGTATGTTACAGGCACTGTACTTGAGGGACTGCAGATCTGCTCAACTCCTACATAAGGGATATTTTTCCTCCACACTTTGTTGCATATACAGACTGCTTGGCTTATTCAGCTTATTCAGGCCTAGGTAGCTAATGGGTGGTACTAGATGATCTCATGACTTACATCTATATTTCCAGGATATTCTGTGCATTCATTCACATTAAATGTACTTTTTAGAACTAGTTCCTGTGGAAGGATATAATTCCATGTCAGTAATTGCAAAAGAATAAGTGCTAAAGTAAGAGTTTAACCCAGACTCCAAAATTTTTCCCACTGCAAAACACTTCATGAACACCATATTCATTTGATGCTACAAAGTTTTCAAAGTGACTATTATCTAGTAATTTTCCTTAGGGCTCTGTTCTCATATTACTAATATTTATAGGGACATTTGCATCTACTTTAAAATATGTTTGTGCAGAATAAATGCCATGGAGGTTTAAGAGAGTGGCCCCTGACAAGCAGAGACTATCCTAACAACAAAAATACAATGATGTAGCCTGCCGGGAAAAGAGCACATTGTTTTGTTTTAGGGCATTCTTCTCTAGAGTCATCCTTTCTGGAGGCCCACTACAGACCACATCAGCACCATGTTTCACCAACTCTTTGATATTTGTCAGTCTGGCCAAATAGAGGTGTTTGATGTGTCCCTGTGGTGATGTTATACATTCCTATGCAGTATTCCTTCTTTTTTTTTTTAAACCATCTATGACTGTTACATCACTTTGTCTTTCTAAACAGAGTTGCTATGGGGATTTCAGTGTGCTGGGGAACCTGGGCTTGGCAGGTACTAGCATTCTGGAACTTGGTCTTCAGCATTCCTCGTCTGAAAAGGTCCTTTTGACATCCAGGACTGCAGTCCAGTGTGGGCAAGTAAGCCCTCTTCATCTGCCTCACCTAAGCCTGCTAATAGGATCTGTGATTTACAGTCCCTGTCTCCAAGGTGGTAAATCAGCTCTTTAACTCCTCCTCCTCCTGCTTGGTATGTGCAGATCATCCTGATGCACGCTGTGGCTATGTGGCAGTAGCAAAGTGGGGAAACATGACTAGGAACTGGAAAGTGCCTGGGTCTGAGCCTGGATGGAGCTGCAGTCTCATTACAGCCCCAGAGAGATGGAGAGCTGAAAACACTGGGGAGAAGCAGCTATTTCAATAATGGCCTGTTTTCCTTCGGAAAATACTTCTTCATCATAAATGACCACAGATTGGAACACCAAACCACTCTGTGGCTTGGGAGGTTGTCTTCCTCAGTGGCTGTCGTTTAATTATATACAACCTGTGTCCTCTCAAGGTGTGTAGTTCTGCTCACAGAGCTCAAGGAGATGGAGGGAGAGTGGAGGCTGGATGGAAAGCCGGGGGCATGGCGCAGAGGGAGTAGCTGCTGGCAGCTGCTGCATCGCCACAGGGACACTGCATCCTAGTTCAGGGCTACTGTCTGGTTGGATCCAAAGCCACTGATGGTAGAAACTGATGTCTGGATGTAAAAGGCCACCCAGCAGCCTTATTTGGAACTCATGATGCTCGTGCCAGTGTCTGTAGCACAAGAGCTGGTAAGTCCACCAGGTGTAATAAAACACAGGACCAAGCCCTTACAGCTACACCTTGAGGTGCCTCAGACACCCTGACCTCTGGGCCAGCAGTCTGGCATTTGGGAGTCACAGCACCATCAGACATGTTGGGATCATGTGTGGAGATGTGCTCTCCTCTGCTGCTTGTGGGAGGAAAAGGAAGCCCAGGCCACAGGGAGCACATGGTGACTTGTTCCCTCATGCCTTGAGGCTTCACCCACTGCCCCGCATGAACAAAGTCCAGGGCAGTGTGCAGGCTACAAAAAAGCTGGAGAATGGATTTGCTCCATGCAGAGACCTCTTGGGGTTCATTGATGTGAAGCATGGTGAGGAGTGGTGACCCCACATGAGGTAGAGAGGTCTACCAGCCCTCCTTGGAAGAGGCTGGCAGTCCCCACCACTTCACCACTGCTTTTGAGAAAAAACCACACAGACAGATGCTTATTGCTTGAGGAATTTAGGCAATTAATAGTCCTGACAGAGAACTGTATGCCTTAACATTAATCCTCTCTATGGAAGTAGGAAAAAAAGGTTCTTGCAGTACCTGTGTCTACCTGATCAGCTGGACCACAGAACAAATCCTGCTGTCGTTCTTAGATAAGCCACAGGTAATCCTTGTGCTAAATTAATTTTTTTTCCGTGCATATCCCCTCTTTTCATTAATATTCATATTTTTTTTAAATTGTTATCAAGGTATTTATGTGTTTGGCATAGAAGCATTACAAAGTTTAAGAGTGTGTAGGCAGCAATGGCCTTGAGAAATGGGATGAAATAAACTATCCTAGAAATACAGCATAAGGAATCCTGTGTTGTATAAAAGTGGATAGTCTGGAAAAATGAAATAACTGTAGCAAAAAGATGTTAATTAAAATTTCACTACTGAATGAATTATAAAAACCTGGTTCAAACCCAAAAAACTGCTCACCCTTTCTCAAGTGCTCTCCAAAGCTATTTAGAAATAATTTTGGTGGTCTACCTCACATTTTTGTTTTTGATTGCAAAAGTGTATAGCTATGGTGAATGGGTACTGAAAATCCTAAAAAACCACATTCAAATAATAATGTTTGCAAAAAGACATTAAGAGTAAAAGCTCTGTTGAAGAGTAAATTTGACCTGGGATTTATAAGACTGGAGAGGATCTGGCTGGTGAGTGTGGACATGAATCAAAGGAAGACTATACAAAGTGCATATTGGAAAGTTTAATATGGCAGGATAAAGGAGGAAAAAGAAATAGTAAGTCACTATCCTTAGAAGTGAGGGGTGGAAAGAAAAAAAGAAGAGCAAAGGAAAGAGAAGTGCTCTGTGGTCTGGTAGGGCCTTTCTGTGGTCTGGTAGGGCCTTTGCTAGGTAAGTCAGCCCTAGCCAGGTACAGTTAGAAAGAAAGAGTATCACTCCATAAGCCTGAGACTCTACAGAAGTAAGAACAGCAGCTGGCAGAGGACATCAGGACAGTGAAAAGGGCTGAATCCACCCCATTTTCCTGGCTGAGAGATGGAAACAATCAAAACCATCATAAATGCTTAAAAGATACAGGGCATACTTGGTGCTTTGTGTAAGGCATAGTGCTTTTTGAGGAGAGAAGGGAAGGTGAAACATTTTTTTAAATCTTCTGGAGAAACCCTTGCCTGGTGATCCAGACATTTTCACCTGACAGATCTCAAGTTATCTCAACTTGCCTGGCTAAATTTTTGGTTTTTGGGCAGGTAGAGCAAGTGACAAAGGCATCACCTGCTGTAAGCCCTCAGTGATATCTATCACAGACATTCTGAGCAGGCAGATGGCAACTGGCTCCTCACCACCTCTCTCTGTTTACTCTGCTGGGCTAGGTCCTGAGCACAAAACTTGTCAAGAAAGATTAACTATGGTTTTAGTCATTTGTGTGCTCAAATTTTCCAGGATATTTTATGCAGACCGTCTTGTCAAACACAGTCAGTCATTTGTTTAAAAAGAAAAAAAAGGCAAAACCCAAGAAATGGCATACACAACCAAAAGCTGCCGATGCTGTGGCACACTCCAGTGGCATTTATAAGCCTCACCACCCTCTTTTTTCCATACGGCAGCTCTTCCAGAAGGGGATGTTTACTCAATCTCTGCAGCTCAGAAATTAAAAACATAGAAAACTTGATAATAAGCTCTGAAACCTTTCCTTGATTACAGAACACCACCTGAATCAGGGCCAGGCAGGTCATCCAGGGACCACTCATGAGCCCCTCAGCACAGCTGGTGGTGGGTGCAGAACCTGTCCCAAGGTGGTTTTGGGATACAAGGTTGCATGGTAGTGCCTACCATTATCTCACTGCAAACAGTCCCCAGCACCAGCTGAGGACTTCTGGGCAACCCGATGTCATAAGGCACAGCAAATAACAGGGATAACCTTGTTTTTAATGTTTGCTGTAGCCACACTTGGCTAATTATCCAGCTTGCAGCCTTGAGGGTGGGGACACTTGTTTTGACCTGGCAGGGTGAAGCAGTCCCTGGGACAGCAGGGAAAGGCACCTCCTCCATGAGGGCAGCTGGGAGACTATGGGGGACCATGTCCACACACACTTTGCTGCAGGACACTAGTGGAAAATGGCACCAATGGTGTAATCTTCAGACAAGAGAGTAGAGTTGTTCCTGGCTGGGCAAGCTGCAGCCCCAGTCCTGGAGAAGACCTACCTGGAAAGCAACAAGGGCTGCTGAGGCTCTGCAACCCTGTGCAGAGGTGTTTTCTCCACTCAACACACAGGGAAGATGGTCTGTGGTTCCCAAGGCCCACAGCTCTGCATCAAAGTGCTCCAGGAGAATGCTCCGGGCTCTGGAGAAAGCTCATGTAGATAATGCATGCTACTTTGGGGAATTTTAGCTAGCACCCTCCCAGGGAGCTAGTGAGTGAACAGCCCTGGCAGATTTTATCTGTTCTTAGGACTCCACTACATGTATAAAAAGACATTGAAAAAGACATTTAAGGGACTTAAATATTGTGCCTCTTCTTTTCCAGAGAAAAGGGTCCTGTTGTATCTGCAGGAAAATCTGGAGTTGAAGAGGGGTATCAGGTAAAAGGCACCAGGGAAACAAGAAAGTCCAGGGAGCTTTCCAGCAATATTGTTGCTGCTAACTTTTTTCCAGGCTGCATTTCTTCAGTGTTTAACAAGCACGAATAAATAAATAAATAAATAAATAAATAAATAAATAAATAAATAAACACACAAATGACAGTTTTAAACTCTGTGGCAAGACAGCTGCTGTTACTGGTGTTCGCTATTCCCTTGCCACTTCATTTCAGCATTCTGGAGTATTCAAAGCTTTCCTGAGCTAAGACTTTGTGCAGATGCTGAATTGGTCATACTGGTCAAGAGCAGCACTGCTTTTTCCCACTACAACCTCTGTGTTTCTAGGCAATGTTTTCATACCTCCTGCTAGCTGCATGTGGGCAACAGGGACATCTCCCAAACGCTTTGCCCATTTCAGCTTGGCTTTGCACAGTGCACTTGGTCTGCATGCTGGTGATGCTCTTGAAAGGAGGACTGCCAGCTGCACTCACCTCTTGGAAGACTGCTAACACCTGATGAGCTTCCCAGTTGTTGCAAGACCCAAGACACTCTGGTTTACTGAAAATCAACAGGACAGCTGAGGGTCATGTCAAGACCCTCTTGCCTCCAGAGGACCATGCTGCTCTTGCTCTGCTGTAGATGAGTTTGCTTTGCTGCTGCAGGGCTTGGACCATGCACAGGTGATGTGGGCTCTTGCCTTTCATTGCCATATGTGATGCATTTCCACACCACCACTTTCCAGGGGTCAGTAGCTATCATCTTCAGGGATTTTATGTTGGAGGTCACCTCCAAGATGCCAGTGGGAACTATTAGCAGCTAACAAGTCATGTCTGGCCATGAGCTTTAAGGCATCCTCTGCAAAGGACACAGCCAGGGCAGCCTAGGACAAAAGCAGATGTCTAGAGAGTAAACTGAGCTCCTGACATTTTAAACCACACTGATTTAATATTTCTATATGGGAAAGGAACCAAGAGATTAATCAAGATTTGAAAAATAAGTGCTCTGGGGTACTGAAATGCTGTTTTGATCCTTTAGTGCTGGGGCATCTTGATAATAAATTCCTTGGAAACATCCTGCAAAGCTTAGACAGACTATATTGACATATCTTTTAATTTATACACTCAAAGAGTCTGCATGTCAATAAATTATGAGGCTCATGAACAATGATATCATTCAACTATTTCCTGATTCCCTTCTGCTGAAGACTGACCCAGCAAACAGTGGCCAAGAAGGAGAGCAGGACTGAATCTTGTCCTGTACCACTGCAGTCTGGACCTGGCAGCAGGTGAGACCTATGCTGTAACAGGCAGAGGGTTGTTTTTCTGGTTTCCAGAGAGCTTGGGTAAATATGCGTTTTGCCATATACTTTCCACCCCTGCTCAAACACTGCCTAATTGTGCTTTCAGCTGGCTTCAGGAGTAGCTTCCTCCAAGAAAAACTCCCATCAGCCAGATTTTTCCATATTTATCTTTCTGGTGTCGACAGTTCATACCATTCTGCTGTGACCAGCATTACATATCTTCACTTTCTTTACACGTGAAGTCCCACAACTTGAAATTAACTTTTTCTTCAAAGGCCACCCTCTCTACCCCATACAAGCTCAGTCTGCCTTCTCTTCAGCAGTTGTTTTCCTCAAACATAGCATTAAAGAAAAGCTGAAATCATGCCCTTTTGGCATGAGTAATGCAACCATTTTTGTTTCACCTGACTTTCTCCCAACAGCCTTTCAAGTCAACCCCACTAACATACATCATTTTAGAGTGTATTGGCACAAGCTCAGTCCATGAGCTTCCAGCTGAGTAGCCCTCAAAGAGCAAGGTCCTTAAAAATATATAGGTATCTAAGTGCTTTGGTACATTTGGATTTAGTCCATTTAAGGTTTATCTCATGGGTCTCGGTTTATCCATCTTACATGGGATCGACAATGGAAAGCTTTGGCAAAGAAGTATAAATCCAGTTAAATACCTGAGCAGAGGAAACCAGCCTGGGAGGGAGCCTTGCTGGAGGCTGATGGAGCCCTGCAGTGGTGGTCAGTCAGGGACCTGTGGTCTGGCCCAGGGACCTGGGGACTTGGTCTGGCCAAGGGTCTTTCCAGCACATGATGCTCAGAGGAAGCAAAGTGAGACACATCTTTGTGTGTGGGAACCATCTAGTCTTGCTGCCCAAAACCAGCCATGGGTGTTGACAGCATCATGGGGAAACCAGAAGGGAACAGGAGAGGACAAGGAGGTGGCAGGGAGTGAGAGAGGGTAATACTTTGAAAGTCTGGGTCCACCTTGGGCTGATGCTGCACCCCAAACCATCTCCTAGAAGCAAACAAGCCCTATCAAAGAGTGAGCAAGTGCCCTACTTTAGCACCTTCCTTCTTTCACTCCAATTAAATAGGGCTGAATACTTTCTGCCACCTCCACGCAGTGTGGGGGTGACAAAGCTGTCCAGCAAGTCAATTTCCATTGTGTGTCTGGGAACTCCACCTTTCTCCATGGAGATAATGCTTCGCAAGGACTGGAGCTCTTTCCTCCTAACTGGTTATTTGTCTGCAACAGTTTTGAAGCTTTATGTGAGTTCTGTGAAGAGCTGCTTCACCAAGCTTGTGTCATTATCCATGTGTTTTTGCTAACATTTTCCTGGTTTCTTGTGTTTCAGTTGCAGCTTGAGGACTTGATGCCCATTGTAATGTAAAACTAAGAGACTTCAGATTTCTCAGATATTACCGAAAGAAGTGCTTGTGGGTACCATTTGTATATAAGCATCCTGTATCACTCTGAGTCACAGCCTCTTGTTGTCAGTGACACCCCAAGGGGGAGAGCATCACCCTGGTCTGTCTGCTGCAGCTCAGTAGGAAACCCTCATGATTCTGTGGAGCTTTACCCAGCCTCCTACTCTTGCCTCCTGCCCTGCATACACCTTCCCAGACAGCACCAGTTCCCACTGCAACAGTTCAGTGCAACGGGGCCCCATGCCAAGTGTTTTATGTGTCCATCCACAGTCCTGCACCAAGCTCCCTGCCAAGGTCACACAGCGTTTACAATTGCTCCCAGCACGGGCTGGCTGGTAGGGCTGGTGTGCCCTGGGAGCTCATATAGAAAGAGGCATGACCAGGGTGCTAGGAATGCATGCTAAGCACAGTGGCTTTTTCTGGAGTCCCCATCCCAACTGTCTCTCCTTAGGAAGCTTGTGAGATGTGCCATGGCTCCTCCTGATCTTTGCTGTCCCCAAGAGGGCTTGCTGCATTACTAATACAGGTACTATTGTAGTGGCCTCAGCACTGAAAGGGCCCTGAGATTGGTGTATCAGTCAACATGTCTGTCCTGTGTATTGGCTGCTTCCAGAATCTGACTTCCAGGGGGCATCCTTGGAAATGAAGGTCTTACCATGCATGGCCAGTGCAATCTGCCCTCCAGATGTCACTCCTGCCACACAAATCCACACTATGCCATCCTCCCCATGCAGTCTGCAGTAATGGAGAATGTGATAAAGTAGGTTTTCTTCCTTCATTGATTTTTCTTGCCACTGCTCCCACACTCTAGATTGGAACAAGGCCTGAATCTTTTCCCACTCCTGGTGGCACCCCACCCTGCATTCACTGCAGAGATGACACATGTCTGGAATGGAGGAGGAGCTCTCACATGCTTGCCATGTTTAGTGCTTACCGTAAAGGCTCTCTTCCTGAAGACCGTGTTGATAAAGCAGTGGGTTAGGTTGCAAATTAATCAATCTAGCCAGAGCTAGCAGCAGACCATGAGGGCATTCTGGTTTTTTCCCTGCTGTTGCTGCTTAGGTTTTTTGGTTTTATTTGTTTTTTGGTTGGTTTGTTGTTGGTGTCTCCCCCCCCCCCGCTTCCCCATGCTACTGCTGATGTGACAGGATAGCCCCTGGCCCTCAGTCTTGAACCATATGAAACACTGTGATGCTGTTCAGCTTTTAACCTGGGAAGGAGTGGGGGGCTGGACCACACTCCTAATAGTTTCCTGCACTGCCCATCTCAGTAATTCAGTAACTAAAACATAACTGAAAATCATCTTTAGTGCTAAAGTTCATGCTTGTCTTTGTAGTTCTGGTCCTACCTGGCCCTGTCCCTCCTCCTTGCTACAGCTTGTGGTGCTCTGACTTGGGTTTCCTTTTACTACAGACTCTGTTTGTGAGGTTTATTTCCTGTACCCACTTAAAACAAAAAACACTGTAATGAATGTTCTCTCTCCTTTTAAAGCAGTTTCATCTAATCTGACTCTGTAGACAAGATCCTTTGCCTCTCCATTTGCTTTCCTGTTGTGGCTGAGGCCTCTTCAAGCCACCTAAAACTAACAGAGGTGCAGTATCTTCACCTTCTCTGGGACTAAAACAAAAATGATAAAATGGCTCTTTTATAGCCACTTTGTAAAAAACCCCTACTCTCAAGTGTGGCACATGCCATTTAAGCTATGCAATGGGGTGACAGCAATTTTAAATGTCCTCAGTGTGTGTTATGAAACAGATACCAACAGCTGATAACAGCAGAATGCATTGCAAAAATTCCTGAGCTGCTGCCACCCGCTGGTGTCACTGCCTCAATTTTGCAATGTCGAAATTCTCCCATGCAAAGGTCCAATTTCCATTTTTCATTCACATAAAACCCAGAGATCCTTAGGAGTTCGAGTTCCTTTTCCCACTGTGTCCAACACACCATCCTTCTTTGCACAGAGCAAGGAAAGGCAAATGAAGTCAGAAAGCCTCTTCTGTGTTGAAAAGACAGCAACTCTTTTCTTCAAAGACAGAATTGGTAGATAATTTTTCAAGCTTGTTCTCTAGCCTTTTTCTTGACTTCCAGTCTTATTTACTAACTGGAAAATAAATCCGCATCTGACTTTTCTCTGTAGGCATTTCTGATACTATCTGCATAAGGAGAGGAGGGTTGGTGTTATGGGAAGAGCATGAACTACATGCCTGCACTTTGCCCAAGCCAACTCCCACCAAAATCACAGGTGTCCTCTGCCACCTCCCATGGGAGGGTTGTAATTAAATGCCTGACTATTCCTAGCACAGGAAGGGGCAGAGGTTGCTGTGAACCCTTCTAGATCCCAAGAAGCCCCTGTGGCTGACCTGCAGCTTCTGTGCACCTGGTGCTTTGGCACCTTCCAGCGCCCTGCAAGGAAAAGTTGACAGCAGCTTCCTACCAGGGGTGAGAGATGGGATCTCCCCTGGTCTACACAACCATGAAAGGGGGGACAAGGGGATGAGAAAACGGGCAAGCAGCTGGTTGCTACAGCCAGGTGTCTGAGAAATAGACAACTGGCTGAAACACTGTGCTTTGCCATGCAGGACGGTGGGGTTCCTGGAGGTGCAGAAGGAGGGTAAGAAAGATCATGAGATTCCTCACAAAGCAGATTTGGCCTCTGCAAACCTCCACAAGCACACTAATGGGACAGAAACACTCAGGGATGCTCTCGTACCTGCAACTGACAACACTGAGTGGAGAAAGATCTCTCCCACCTCTAGAGAGACAGACACTTGTGGCTGGAGCAGAGAGATTTGTCTGAACAATTTTTCCTGCATTTCTGTAGGCCTTGCTTGACATGACTTCAGAAGTTGCAAGAGGCGTAATGTTTATACTTATAAGCTGTGTGAAAATATGCAATGTTTATACTTGTTAGCTGTGTGTTTATAAGGTTTGAGAACATAGTATGTTTATAGTAAGAAAGTCTTGAGAAACTGGAGATAATGAAACACCTGCAGATCTCGGAAAAACCCTAAAGGCAGAGCATTAGAAAGAGCTTTGCATGCCAAGTATGATCTTAGGCCGCATGGACAGAGCCTCAGATCCAATAAACCGAAAGCATGAGACACGTGCACAGACTGAGCTATCCAATCGCCTTGTTGTGAGCATGTACCCAGAACAAACTAAACTGTATAAAAGTTAACTCATTTAAATAATAAATTGGACACTGCTGATCACATTGATCGTCTGCTTTGTCTCTGTACTCCTGCTGTCCACAGACACTGAGTCAAGAACAGGGGGAGAGACCAACCGACTGCCATGGGAGGTGCGAGTCAGGCCACTCTCTTCCAGCCACATGCTGCTTGCAGGGGCACACCTTCCTGCAATAATGTGAAGAAACAGGCAGCTTTATAGAAACACAACACAGGTTTCTGTTTTAATGAGAAAATAATTATATACTTGCATTGTAGGCCTCACAGTCACTATAAAACAGAAGCAGGATAACATTTAAGTGGTTAACATACAGAAAGCCAGGTATTGTTGAAACTAGTTGGTAAGTCATGACAAGGATGCTGCCTTTTGGCTGCCAAACATGTCACTGCTACTCTATTTTCCTTCAGATAATGTCAGTACAGAGCAAGATGAAGCCCAAATTGGCAGCTTTAAAAACGAACTGTTCAGAAAACCTGCACTGTAACTCCAAACTGATTATGATCACAAATGCTAATGCTTAACTATTTTTCAATACACAGTTTCATTAAAACCAGTCTTTGCCACGGGAAAGGATCTCAGCGTTTCTTTTGTGGAGACAAAGTTAACTCTGCAATAGTGCTCTTTTGTTGCATTTGATACAGTCATATATAGATAGATATGTAATACTGGCGTATACTTATAAACACCTAAGCTTGGTAGCATGCAAATCAAATAACAGAGGCAAGGAAACTGCATCTCACTCTTGTTACCACAGCACTGAATGTGCTGCTGACTATGAGTGTCCATAATTTCTGGAAGAGAAAAACTGCTGGGTGGAAAGTCTGTCTGTCTTGGACTGATACATGCCAATACTTTTGTGGCAGGGGCTGAGAGCAAATACTTCTATCGCAGAGGACTCCTGCCTGGAGTCTCCTCACCGCCACATCCCCCTTCTAGAGGAACAATTTAATTTTCACTTCAGGCCAATTGTAGCAGTATGGGGGGGATGTGGCAAAGCATGAAAAGATGCCCGACAATGAGTGATCAATGTCACTAGCTTCCAATGAGAGAGCAGGGGGGAAAAACAGGCCTACAGGCTAAAGAACATACTACCACAAGTTCCTGGGAAGGCAGTCCAGGGCTCAGCCAGCTTTCAGGAGCAAATATTGGAGGAAACTCTGAAAAGCGCCATTTAATGCAACACCACCTCAGCACAAGTACAGAGGCCATATCCTCTTCTCAGGAAACTCCTTCTTCCCATTCTCTCTTAATCTCTCCCCAGAGGTGGAGGGAGCCAGGAATCTTCTTGACACAGATGTGCAGAGCTCACAGATGCAGCTACATCATGTATGGTCTCACTAGTGCTGCACTGGTGCCACTGCTTTTCCTACAGCTGTACAGTAACGACCCGCCTGCAGATACTAATCACAGTGTCGACTGCCACGTCTGAACAACAGGTCCCCTTCATTAGGTATGTAATTCCTTCACAGGCATGGTGCCTCCTTGAGATAAGCTTGCTGCCCTTATCACAGTGAACTCTCGGTTCAGCAGCAGTTTTCTTCTATTCAATAGCACTTATGGAGACAACTGACAGAACTGAGTCCATGGGTATATACAATTGTATTTGCTACAATTCCCTGAAAATAAGCCTCCAAATTATATGTGTCCATGGACAGAAATCACGTGCTGAAGGGTGGTGGTGGTGAATAATTTGGTTGCAAGCTCTGTGTTTAAGAAAAGCACCAAAAGTATGTTCACAGTATCGGTACTCATTTTAAATGAGCTCACTGTTTCAGGATAAAACAGCACAGCAGGTCATGAAACCAAGGAAAGGCTTAGGGAGGACACAGTATCCTGGCTGATGATTTCTTAAAAAGATGTCAAAATAATAACTGACTGTAAAAAAGACAGTATTCTGTATAGAAAAAAGCTCGGTGTCTTTTTTCCCATCACCTCCCAAACTTGTTGGTTTCTAGTCCAGAAATTATGGTTCCCAGTTGTAAAATACTCCTATTGTATTGCTTGGTGATAAGAAAGAGTAAACCCGCAGCCTCTATACTACATACAAATACAAAGCACAAGAATTAATACCACATTTCTTTTCCTAATCGTCAGCTTACAAAACTGGTCAATACTTTGCAATTGTGACTCATGCAAATACCATGTTGGGTCAAATTTTAATATCACAAATACTGCATTAACTCAGTGCCTTATTTTTATATCCCCTTTCGGAAAAAAAAAAAAAATCATAACTCACAACTATAGCTGGTATAACAGCTTTGGAGAAAATAATCAGTACACACACTGCCATACACTTCCTGGTATGCCAGCCTCACGCACACACCCGCACACACCCGCGCACACGCGCACACACACGTGCCCACACGCGCACACAGAACCACACTAATCCTTCACTGCTGATCCCAAGCCTAAGCAATAACTAAAGGCTCTATGGTTCGCTTGTAGCGCTGGAAACACCTGCTGAACAGCAGAAGTAATGTTTTCTTCCCCTGTCTGCTCTTCCTTGCTCATTCCTTCCAACTCATTATGCCCTTTAGCTTTTTTGTTGCCTGGAAACGTGAAGACTTCCACAAAGCACTCTACTTCAAAGGCTTTTTACGTTGTATAAATATAGTTGAACACATAACTATCTTTTTTCTTTATTTCTTACCTCTTTCTAGGCCAGAGTCTGGCTTAGTTCAATTATTGCCTCATTTAAAAATTAAATGTCCTTTATTATCCCTTTCCCACTACCTTTCTGCTTCAAATTATCCATCTTCAAAGATTTAATACATATGCCATTCTTTTCCCTCCCCACCATCAAAAAATAGTTGTCATCCGCTAAATACAGATTTTCTACTTAGAAACTTTGTTGTGTAAATATGCTCTGAGAACCTGGAGTTCAGGTGATATTGCAAGCATATAGGATCCTAAAGCTAAGGTAATCCATTTGGCTTAGCTCTCATCCCCATCTATTCCACTCCTAAATTGTGATGGCTTGTGTTTGCAACACAAGGACTGTTTGACTGAGTCTGCTGGATTGTATATTTGCAATAACTGCCTCCCTGTTTGTTGGGTTTTTCTCCTTTTAAACAGATAAATTACTAGAAAGGGGAGCAGAACCCACCCCCCCAAAACAACCAGTCCAACCCCAAACCCAACCCTTCAGTGTCCTCAAAGAAATAGAACAGAGGGCAGTATCTTCGTGTGTTGTGGCTGGATAAGAGTATGCCGAATTAATGCTGACGGTCTTGGTGCAGCGGCTGTGGGAGGCAAAGGAACTGCAGGAGGTTCTGACAGGAGCTGCTGGGTGGACAGTGATCCTGGGGGCAAGGCAGGGCTGTCAATTCAGTCAACACGAAGCACAGGTGTGAGCTCTGGCCACAGACTCGTCCATGACAACTTCCTGCCATATGCCTGCAGCCTATCTGGTCCACACAGGGACAATCTTGGACACCCCCTTGTGCCCACCCCCAAGAGCTCCCACCCCCTGCAGCCTCTCCACTGCATTATTTTCAGAGGGGAGATGGAGAGAAGAAGAAGGGGCTATTTTCTAGGTGTGTTCTTCCTGTAACTTCAGGATTGCCCGGAGCAGGATCATTTCTGTGTCTATGTGCATCGAGTTTCTTGTGTATTTAATAAATATTGGACTAAAATGCTGCTGCTTTCATGGTGGGTTTTTGTGTTTGGATTTTTTTTGTTTTTCTTTCTTCCTTTCTCTTTTTTTGGTTCCGGCATGCCTGGTCGCTGTCTTCACACCGCAGTGTGGTTATTCATCCTCCTCTCGGTTGGCATAAATGCCGGCTTCCCAGCGCAATGCCAGAGCGCTCTTCCTGCGGTTCACCCTGGTCGCCTCCAGGACCTGGTCAGGAAAGAAAGGGAAAGCACAGGGTGTCACTCAGCTGCCCACAGCCCCTGTGTAGGGGTGTCCCACACTGTGCACCTGGGCAGACAGAGACCAGCCAGGTAGGCAGGGACCAGCCAGGTCAGCCCCTCCCACAAGGCTCCCAGTGCCGCACCTTGTGCAAGATGGGGAGACTCATGCAATGAAGCACTTACTGATGGCACACAAGAGCAAAGCCACACCACAGGAGGACAGAAGTGGTAGGAGTTGTCTGGCAGCACCCAAATGTCTTCTGGGGAGCCCCACTTGCCCTTTACCAGCCCAGCTGCACATTGCCCCATCCCAGGGTCTCGGCCCTCTCCCTAGAGGCAGCTGCAAACTTTCAGTACCAGGAGCTAGCAATCAGCAAACAGTCCAGAGGCTGTTTTGGAGCTGCACATGAAGCCCAGAAAGCAGCTGGCTGCCTATTTTAGCACTTCACCCTCTCAGGCAGAACTAGGCAGCACCCACCCTGCCACCCTCTCACCCCTGCATCCTCTTCTCCTGGTTTTTGTCTTGCAGCTAAGGCGCTGTGATCAAAGTGCTCTTGGAGTAAAAGGACATTTACACAAGGAAGAACTACAAAATCTGGTACAAGATGGGCTCCAATACATTTATATGTATTTCATATGCACATAGTCACACACGCAGATACATGCACACACTGGGTATGTATTGTACATATGCACGCACATAATTAACTAAAAAAGTAAGAAACAGTTTTAATACGTGTTTTAAGAAACTTGGAAAGAAAATGAGACAACACCAAAAGGCATCATTGTGATGTGTGTCTCATGTACTCCTCAGCATGGTCATGGGTGTTTTCCACACAGCAGATTAAGATATAAAGGGGTCTGGATCCTTCTTATAGAAGCACATGACAATGTTATTTTCTGAACAATACTGAATTAACAGCTCCATGATCAAATTACAAAGCTGCCAATGTTCATTGGTCTCAGTGTGTTTTAAATCAGCCCTCCCAAAAAAGCAAACTTTTGAAATTTTTAATGTTAAAAAAAAATTGTAAAAGATTCCCACAGTTAATACATGACTCTTCACTGAAACAATGCCATCCATCCCGGGTCCCTACTGCTTCCTGCACAATCCTTGGCTGCAGAAGAGTAGCAGACCTTTCAAGAAAGGATGATGCTGTTTCATTCTTCTGTGTAGAAGGTCAGATACAGTGAGGACTTATGTCTTGACTGGAATAAAAATAAATAATTTAAGACTAAAGAAACTCTTCTTTCAGATGTGACAAGATGTGTTTGGAAAAGTATAGAGGTACTAGGCTCCTGTACAGGCA
Organism: Manacus vitellinus; assembly: GCF_001715985.3. NCBI lineage: Eukaryota > Metazoa > Chordata > Aves > Passeriformes > Pipridae > Manacus > Manacus vitellinus. The sequence continues at coordinate 8,644,987 of NW_021940917.1, read as the reverse complement.
GTATCACAAAATCAGCTCTGAACTGCCAGCTGAAATTACAGGCCCTCGTAACTTTGCTTATGGGAATAAGAATGCACTACTGCATTTAAACCGAGTCCTAGACCTCCTTTCAGGAGCTGAAGATAAGGTGGAGTTTTGCCAGTGTTAGTATTTCTTTGCCCTCTGGGTTTCTTTTGACTATGAACAAGTCAAAGAACTAAAGGTAAAATTTAGCCAAGAGAGAAAAATTTTAACTAAAGCTCTATCTTCCTTCTCAGCACTGACCAAGGCTACAAATCTAGTCCAGGTCCACTAGAGGGATTTTTTTCTGAAATTCTGCCCAAAATCATGCCTCCTCTTTCTGAAGGACAATCACCACCAGAAGGGGGGACAAGGGCTGAATGGTTTCTATTCTACCCAGTAGAGGACAAATGTGATCACAAACCTAACTATATATCATGGTTAGGCTTCGTGAATGAAGATTTAGGAAGGCTCTATCCATGTTTGTTGCAAGCACGCTGGTGGCTTATGAGGCCAATACGAGATAGTGTATATATATAAAAATAATCAAAATCAGGAAAAAATTTGTCTGAGACATCAGCCTGTAAACTGTGTACTGGAGTTATTCCCAGTGAAGGGGTAAGGACCACCAGTTTAAATTACATGTCTGGGACTCTGAGTGCCTGAAGCAAGAAAAGACAACCCAAACTGAACAATGGAGAAGCGAAACTGGGAAGAAGCAAAAGTTCAAACCTAAACTGCCACTATATACTTAAATGAGATATGCTGAATTTGGCCTGTAAAAATATGCCAGCTGAAAATAATATGGATTTTACATAACTTACAACAATTTCTAGTCAGTGGTTTCCTTGCTGGAAATCACAATATTATGAAGGTCCCTAGCGATGGCTTGCAACAGTCAGGACCCTTGAACAGTGAAGATTCCTGCTTTGGATTAGACAGTTTGTATTTGTCTTAAAAGATAGCAATAGGGTTTCTTCCATTTATTCCTGGTCTGCAAACATGCCCAGAGGCTTGTCTACTTCTGCAAACATTGCTGGTTGCTCCAAGCAAAGCTCTATCTAGATTTGTATCAGAGATACCACGCAGGCATTGAATGTGGACTTCAGACTTTGCAGGAAAACAAGTAGTGATGTCTGGCTCAGTATTAAAATAGCAAGCCTTCTAAATGGTAGAGCATATAAATTAAAGGTCCCTTTGAATAGTTACTCCAGAATTATTCTTCTAATCTACTGAAAAGAGTGTTTGACCTAAAACAACCCTTGTTTTTACAAGGCTGTGTCAGTTTTAGACCCGCTAGAGGAAACAGTGGTATAATTATAACATGCAACTGGAATGACTGCGTGGGGAATTGGGACTCCTCAATAGAGCATTGAATTCATGACCCAGGAAGCTGCTTGCCTAAAAACAGGAAGCAATCTCCATTTTAAAGTTTTTTTTTGGCAGGTATCAGGGCTAACCCTAGACCCATCATGAGTCCAGCACCAAAAGCTTTCCACAGCAGGTCAAAGAAGCAAAGTCTTTTGCTTTTATTGTTGTGGCAGTTTTGGGGGTCTGTAACACATTGCATTTTGGCCATGTTACAAAATGCTACCTTAATGCTTCATAAGTGCCCTCCTTGGTGATGCCCCACATCAGCTCAGTGGATGCAGGCAGGGCAACCCAGGCAGGACCAGGCTTGGGTGCTCAGGGTGTCCTAAGGCAGCCAGGGTTCATAACTGCACGCAGTAAGCATATTCTGAAAATCAGAAAGATCATAAAGCAGACACTTCACTTGAGGTTATGCTTCTTCAGCCTGTGAACTATGCCCTAATGATAAGGCCACGTAAGTGAAAAAAAGCAATGTTACATAAAACCTCTTATTTGGGAGAGGTGATTAAAGTACTGGCTGCAATAGGACACAAAGAATTTGGAGAGCAGAAGCAGGTGTGAGGGAAAGAAAAAAGATACGTAGGGCTGTAAGAAGCACTCTTCTCTCTGCAAAAAAATTGCTGTGTGGATCTTGTGGTTGCAGCTCAAGGTCTCAGTAAGAATTGCAGAGGGTTCTTTCCTCATAGATTTAATTTATTTTTGAGAATTAAAAAAAAAATCAAAAAATTTGAAACATCTGCCACTGTTAGGTGTAAGATTAATTTTTCCATCCGTCCGAAAGATGGAGACCAACTTGTCCTGAGTTTCCCTCCAACACATTTAACAATAATTGATCTCTAAGTGCCAACAAAAAAAGCAAAATAGATATATGCTTTAGCCCAAAGCATATTTATGTCAACCACTGAAGTTCTCTGCGTAGTCAGAAAACTGACTACTATCCAGTACAGGCTAATATTTATTGAACGCTAGCAGCAAAACTGATGTGCAAGCAAAAAAATTTCTCTGGAGCTTAATATTTTACTGATTCTTCCCATCTGGACCTCGAAGAACTGAAAAAACCCAACCCAAACCAACCAACAGTCAAAAATCAACCAACCAACCAATCGAAAAAAAACCAGAAAATGCAAAGGTCTGGGTGTCTAAAATCTATGCATACGATGCAGTAAAGTTGCTGCAGCACGTCCATGGAGCACACTGTGCACAAAGGCACAGAAGCACAAATTCAGGGAACAGACTGCTTGCTCCTGCAGATGTGAGCATTTCTGCTCAGGAATGATAAACTAAATGCTTTAAATAAAACTGGAACTATTGAGAGAACATCTATTTCTCCAGTACGAAGGTATTTCCTTTACTGCACCTACTTAATCTATTCAGTGAATACACTAGGAACTGGGTATGTGAGATTAAAATGTGTTTACTTGAAACAAGACAGAAACAGTATTAAATTGCTGCTGGTCAGTATTAAAACACAAACCGTATGCCCTGTGCCATCTAATCTAGTGTGTTGGTTTTGTTCTGTAACATTAAAATTTTCAGCAGTAGCCTTTAATGCTGCATAAATGTCACCTAATTGCAGTTATCTCCTGCAGTATGATTGGTATTTAGGAAGCTCAAGCTAATGTCCTGTAAATTTGAATATTCATATAGCTCTAAGGCCAAAAGCAGAAGATTTTGAGGATAAAAACATCCCATATACGGGCACACACGTAAGTCTCTTTAAAACAGCAGAAGGATGTGCTTTTAATATAGGCTGCAGGGGTTTGGGGGTGATGCAACCACATTGCCCTAATGAAGCAGGATGTAGTTTCCTGCACGTAGTTTAACTTCAGCAGTTACTGTGCCTTGCTGAGGGGTTGTTTGCTGCTTCCCGGAGTGGAGCTGTCAGGCTGACTGCATGGAAGGCCCTGCTCCCAGCTGGTGCAAGCACAGCTGGGACAGCTCCACTGCTGCCAACAATGGCTAAAATTGAGCCACCTGCCTGCACTGGAGTGGATAATGGAAAGCTGTAGTGAACAGGAGACACAGCTCAGCTGTGAGGTCACTAGAGAGTAAGGGCATTTCATGCTGTTCCTTCTGAAACAACTGCCTGGCTTCAGCTAAAGATTTCCAGTGAGAACCATATGGTTTCTTCGGTCTGAGGCTAGATGCTGGGGATTAGCCAGAACACATACTTTCCTTTCACCTGCATACAGAACTGCTGTGTCCTACAGCCTTTTTTATTTCTAACACTTTTCGCATTCACGCACATTCACTTCCAGTTCCTAATTCTTTGTGTCATTATCATTATACAGGTGGACACAAAACTTTTCCCAGCAGAAGGCCACAGGCTGGGCATGTAAAATCTATACCTGAGCTTATGCCTTTCACACAGCATCAAACACTCCAATCACTACTTGCTGTTTATAAATCTTGACTTAGATTATTGTGCAGATATTATGGAGGAGGAGAGGCTCAACTTGTGTTTAAAATCATCTGAAAGCACACTGCTCTTATACTGATTAGCTCTCTATAAATACTCTACACAAAGATCAATCACTGGCTTCTATCAGTGAGATAAAACCCACACTAAATTATTTAATGAATAGGAAAGACCTGACTTTGCTTTACTCTCCAGGACAGAAAACATTCATGTACTTGTCTTGAGGTAGCTGATGTGGTCAAATATGTTATGGAATATGAAAATAGTGGAAGGTTCATGTTTATAAAAAAGTGCTGATGTTGGAAAAATGAATGTCAGTCATTACCATAATCCGCACAGAAAATTACAGGCAACTGAAATATCCACATTACTAAGCATCTTGTTCTTAACAAACATTGCAAAAGTGTAGTTAGTATCAACTACCTGCTCTTAAAATTACTGCCTTTGGCAAAGTCCAGCTTTATAGGGATAAGGAGTGTGCAAGCTCCGCCTTGCTAAAATACTAAATGTCACTCTAAATACCCTTTCCTTGGTAGGTCTGTGTTTCTTCTACCCTGAGACCAACACTGATGCTAAGCTGTGGGAGTCTGATCAGTCATCACATCACAACGGACAGGGACAAGGACAGGATCACAAAATGCAGCAGACTTGAGGCCATGCACTTGACCTGACTCTTCTTCCACAGCTGAAAGGTTGATGTTCAGGTTCTTTACAAAATACAGAGATTTCAACACATTGTAATCAGAAACAAAGGAAAGCCACGGCAGTTTCACTCAGTATCTGAGGGTGCTTGGATCCCAGGTTTAGCTTTGCCCGCTAAATCATAAAAGGGATTAAGGAGAAGTTCACATTTCTTGCCTCAGGAATGTTCAAGTCCTGGGCAACAGCCCCCATTCCTTTAATTACAACCCCTCCTGTGCCAGAAATTGTAACCAGAATCCAAGGGTTAGAAAAACCATCCACACAAATATTTGTGGATGAGAGACATGCAGGAATATCACACACACACACACACAGGCATCCCGATTTTGATATGAAATGGCACTGGCACACAGTATGAAAACACCAACTGCAGCAACATGCACTTGGAATCACCATGCAAGAGGAAGCAAAAATAAATAAGCAGTTGAAAAGTACCTCAGAAGTAACCTTGCTAGACAGTAATTTACAGGTGTACTGGTAGAAAGGGAAAAGACCAGCATTAGTACATTGAACAAGCATGTTATAACTAGGAAACAAGAACAAATTAAAGAAATTGCAAGAACTGGCACATTCCATAGTATAAGATTTCAAGCAACTTGGTTGTCACAAAAACAAAAAAAAAAAAGAAAGATTACTCAGTTTGGTGTTATTTTAATGACGTTGCTTGGCCAGTCTCAGTCTTGTTTACCATCAGTGCTTGACTCGTTCTCTTGCTGCTGCTTTTTCTCTTTTACTCATCTATTTAAACCCTGTATTGTAACATATCCTCTGGAAGAAACTGCCCCCTTTACTGAGCAGTGAAGTTCTTCCAAGAACAGATGCGTTTGATTTGCCCTTCTGAAAGGCAAAACCCACAAGCGCTGGACAGAGAGGCCATGTTGTAGCCACTGAAGCCAGACATAAAACAGAGGCTGGTGATGCCTGAAGGAGAGACAGGGTAGATGTCCTATGGAAACCACTCTCCTGTCTTTTGATGTGTCTTATGTAGGGAGAAAATAAATCTCTATACATCAATACTGCTGGTGTGCTCAGCATGAGAGGGAGTTTCCATGGACATCAAACCTCTCCACAATTCCATTCAGAAGACCATGGCTGCTGTGTACCTTGACTGCTCCCAGTACTTGAGGAAGTCCCTGGTTCCCCTCACTCAGAAAGAGCAACACTGAGCCACATTCAGCTCTCTGGATGTAATGCTCCAAGTGGCAGCTGCCTGTCTGGTTGTTAGTTATGCTCCTTTCCCCATATATTTCATGTATTTTTAAAAACAGTCCAGTGATTTCTCTTTTGTTTCTTTAGTTACAGAAATCTTTTTTTCCTGAGAACACTGATCAAATGTTTTCTGCTGACAAATCAAAACTATTCGTTGTTTAAATAATAATTGCTTAGCCTGGCACGTAAAATATTAGCTCAAACTGACAGTGGTACAAGCGCAGCACTTCTTATTTAAATTATCTTTCCCTTGTCAATGGTGGGAGTTGTTTACCAAAGGAGAGCAGAAAAAGGCAGGGAAGAGAAACAAAACACTCCTGCTGTTCCGAGGAAGTTGTCCCTGGCTGCTACAGGACACAGATCTCTAATAGGATTTTGGGTGGGCAGCAGCAAGAATGTGAATGTTGTTTGGCTTTATGCAATGGGCTTAACAGAAGAGGAGAATGACAACAAACCTCAACACTGCGGGATTTCAGTGTGTGCTGGGGCTCTGTAAATTCACTTGATGATTCATCCCAGAAAAGGATCTATCCCCCAGGGTTGTCTGACTGGCACCAACACTCTGGCAGCACATCTTTGGGCACTTCTGGGCCACTTTAGCAGCAGTGGATAGTCGAGCTGGCATCCAGAGCACACTTCTTTGGTCAGACACTGCCCAGATCAGCACTCTGTCAGGACATCAGGGTTTACTGCAAACTGCAGAGGAGACCAGGCAACTGTGGCCAGCCTGCTTTCTAGGGGGCACATGTGCCGCTCTACAAGCATCTGAGGAGCTGTGCTCGGGTAAATGAGCAGAGGGAGGTAGATGTAATGACATCTTGCATATCTTTAGTGTGCTACAACATGCATTACAAGTAGAATGTATGTGACCATCACACCAGTGGGAGAAGATTTCAGCCACCACTTCATGGGCTGGGCAAGTCACCTACACTCTTCAAAAGGATGGAGGAAGAGAGCAGGGTGAGTGAGAGCTGAGTGCTACCCCTCTAAGTAGAGCAGCTTCTCTGCTGTGCTAAAATTTCCAGCCACTGACAGACACTCAGTGTGGGATTCCCAAAGACCAGTTCTAGTTTGCACAGTTGGAGTTTTATACTCATCTTTTTTTTCATGTTCCTCACAGCTTCTACAAAGGTCGTGAGAGTTGTGACATGTGCCCTGCAAGCCTCTGAGCACCTTCAGAGAGAGATCCTCTGGAGAGATGCCAGAAAACAGCACTAACTGGAACAGGTGAAGCCACCTAATTTCAGTGGGTGCTTTGCAGAGGAAACCAGAGAGCAGCTCCTTCCTAAGATGTGGCCCCAAGATGCCACTGCCAGAACAAGGCATGCTTCTGTGCACAAGCTGGCTTCCTGTGTGGCTGCAGAAGCCTGATGGACAATGAAATCTTGTTTTTTAATGGTCTCAGTAGAATAACAGACCAGAAAGTTTCTGGTATGCACTGGAGATTAATCTATTTGCATTTTAGTTAGCCAAAAAAAGTGCAACAGTGCATTCATTCTAAGTATGTTACTGTGCAATATTTACCAATAATGATTAAAAAAGCTGCCAGACTAGTGCAGTATTCATGTTACAAACCTTCACTTACTTCTATACTCCTAATGAGACCCTGCAATTAATGAACATCACTAGAAAGCAGTTTGTTGGAGCATGAGCTCCTTGGCACTAAGGTCATTGTTCTGACATCTCTGGGAAATGCCTGGAGGACTGTGGCTGCTTCAGCAAACACTGTGACCATTCAAGAAGTTCTATACTGCACTTATATCTCACTACCTTCTGAACTCACTGCCCACAGTAATAACGAGTCTGAATAAGAAACAGCTCATGTATTGTTTGGAAACAATGCTGTATAATAGTTGCTTCTGAATTTTGATACTTCCAGCTACAAAATTCATAGCTCTTCTTATTAGTGCTTCTAATAAAGAATGCCTTAATTGGGTTAAACTCTCCTACTGTTTGTATGGAAGAAAAACAAGTCCAGCAGGAAATAGCAAGCTGGCTATTGAAGGATCCAAGTTTTTTTTCTGAGACATTCCCAGTCCAGTTCCACAAGAAGTGGTTTCTGGGGAAGTTATCAACTTACAATGAATCCTGAGCACACTGGGATGGGACTTTGTGAGTCTACAAACACAGGTGTGAATACATGCTTGATCCAAAAAGTTCAAAGAGTAACTAAAATAACCCATTGGAGGGTCTTGGTGATGTGTGCATTTACAGAATCTGATAGTTGTAGTGCAGCTATCCACTGCTCTTATTATTGGTTAACTTAACTAAAATGAAATCTGAAATATTTGCAGTGACACTCTCTTCCTCTCCATTGGTCCCCATCCTCCCAGATGTTTCGAACATCTGCTCCTTAAAATGTGTTAAAATCCTTACACACTTGCAAGGTGATTTGAGCAGATTCTGGTGAAATAGTTTTTTTTGTTGTCTGTTGGTTCTTGTGAGTCATAGTCTGTATTACAGAGCAAAAAGTGAGGAGGAAAACGGCACTTACACTGCTGTCGTCCATCCTTTCTCGTCTCTTAGTTTTGTGTGTTTCATAATCCTCCATCAGGGTCTGCATCAGGTTCTTGGGTCGCTGGGCTCCAGCAGACTCCTCGGATGGAGGGTCTGACTGTGAGACAGGGCCTTCGGTGGTAGGGGATGGAGGAGGCTTGATCTTCTCTATCTTCCCTGCAATGATATGAAAAAGAATGATCCTTCCTAAGCTGAGGATTCACAAGCTGTTTACCAAAGATGACAGCTGGAGAACCATTTTCAGCAGGGTTTGAATGAAGAAACAGTTTGGAATGAGGTCCATGAAACAATCTGACAAATCAGGATGGCCATGGAATTTAAAACCACTCTCCCTCTTGCTGTAATCCACTACACCAGAACACTGTTCAATCTTTTTACAAAACCTAGAGGAGTCACCAAATGACACAATGTAAGTTTTACCCACTGCCGTTGTTCACAGTAGTATCTTCTTGAACTACCCCTGTTCCCTCCTACAGGATACATTTCAGTGATTTGGTAATGTTTTTAAGATTCTGGAAAACTGCAAGATTTTTTTTTCTGGTTCAGACAATACAACACACAGGGACCGTGCACAAGACACCCAAAGAAGGTATCTTGTTAAGCACTGCTGGCTTTTTCTCTTTTTCCAGTAATTTATCTGCTTTGTAAGCAAGAAAGGTTTGGGGTTGATCCCTGGTGCTGCTCTCCCCTGCAGCAGTTCCCTGCAGGCTGCACAGGCTGCTCCTGTAGGGAGACCTGTGGCAAAACAGGATCAGGTCTCTGTCCTATAAACCCTTCATTCAGGTAGGGCTCTTCAGTCTCCTGGTGGGAGGAAAGTCAGAGAGAAGTCAGGTTTCTCTCTAACTGTGCCCATTTCACCCCATGGAAGCCTGTTTTAGGCACAGTGATCCCAGAGGTGGGTAAAAGGCATATCAGAACAAGGAAACCACTTCTACAAGCTGCAGGAGAGCTCAGGGGGTGGACAACCCATGCTCCTTTGGGAAGGACAGTCTGCCTTTCTGATCACCAGGTACTGGTCTGGGCTAAGCTACCCACCTTGTCCTGGTAGGAAGAATGAGGATGACAGTGGCAGGTCATAGGAATAATGTGCCAGGGTTCTCAGCTATGACAGAAGAAAGCAATACTGAACCAAAATCAGATTTCCTTTTCTATGGGACCACCATCAACTCCTTGAAATACGACATATTTCAGTGGATGAGGGAAGAAAACCAAACCAAACCAACAAACAAACAAAACCCTCAAAAAACAAAACAAAAAAGGAGAAAAATACTCACTGTAAACCCCTTAAAAATAAGTGAAGTAATCAGAAGGATAATACAGGTTTTCATGAAACTCGCTGCTGAGGCAAAGGAAAATCCTAGCTGCTCCTTCAAAAAGCATCGTGACAGTGGCAGCCACTAGAGAGCAGCCTTGAAACCTCCTGCAGAAATCAACAGCATTTATTCTTGAAGGAAGAAGTGAAATCTGAGTAGACACTGCAGAGGTGTTTTTACAAGAAATCTCCTGGCCAGGCTAGTTTCATTTCTGATCAGTGTTGGAAAACCCAGCATGACCAGTTTCTTGCTACAGGCTTATATCTTAAGCTGGGTGGTGCAGGGATGAGGTTGGGAATTCATCCTCCTTGTATCACCCTACCAGAGAGTGGAGGGGGGGGGTTCTGTGGGCCCAGGTTCTTCTCTGGGTTGCATGAGGTTGTCTTGCTCCACAGACAACCAGGAGTTATGCTGCCAAAGCAGAGGCCAACAGCAGGTCCTGAGCTGCCCAGCTGCACCCATCTGTGACTGCTCCACAGGAGAGAGTAAAAACTACTGTCACCTTGCCAGTGAGGTCCAGAGGGTAAAAAAGTGTGGTGAAAATAAAAGGCCTGACTGAGGGTCAGACATCTTCCTGTATTACTTCATTCTTACACTAGCAATTGCCTTAGATGCATGCAAGTAGTGCAAAAAGAATGAGAGTTCTCAGATGTCTGCCCAGCTTCTGCTTTCCCCTAGGGATGTAGACACATCACAGGATGCTCAGACTCATGGACAAGCCTAATGGTTGAAAAGAGCTCCTTCCACTCCACATCACCTTTGGGGATCTACATTTTATAAAGAGGGTATCTCCAAGGAGATCCACTGCCCCTGGATGGAAGGCCTATCAATTGTCATATTCATATATTCACAGAATCATTAGTGTTGGAAAAGACCTCCAAAATCACTGAGTTGAACCTTTGTATTATATGTATACCTATATATTGTATATGCATACACTGTATGTATATGTACACATGTATGGATACATATATAAAATAGAAGGCTCTAGCATCCCAAATCTACATGTACACATTCACTGTTTACTTACAGATATTGTTGCCATTTTTTCAGACATCTGCATAGCAAAGAAAACTTTTCAAATTAAGACATTTCAGCAAGATAGATTGCTTCAGGAAACTGGTCTGTGCTGGAGTCAGGGGATAGCTGAAGTAGACAAAAGAAAAGGTCCCTCTGGCAATATGGAGCCATTTAAGGCGAAAGGTGGGCTTCTTTGCTCTTCTTGAACACCAGGTGAGCAACACAAATAGGCAAAAGCACAAACACACAAACATTAAATAAAGAACCTCTCAAAGATCCTTTCACTTCATAGACATTCTCCACTACAGAAGGAATAAAAGAGCAAATGACAAATGAGCTGGGTTTGTATGCTGTTAGGGCACTCCTGGAAGTGCTCACGGGATGACTGATGAGCACTCCAGAGGAATCCTTGAAGAGAATGATGAACTTTGCTTTTTTTCTTACCGGTGCCTATAAAGGGGGGTAAGGAAACAGCATTTCCCATAAACATTTTTGCTCTAGCCTTTCTCAAAATTCTGATTTTAAAAAGGAGTTAATGCATATATATTATACCTGGTCCTTATTCTTTACAAGCATACAAGGCATTAAAAATTTTGCAATGGCCACAAATATTAAAAATATCTTGCCCCAAAGTTTCTGCCTCTCCTCCCACTATACAAAAAGTAATTTCAGGCTACGGTTGAACCTGAGAAGCTTCCTTAGTGTAGGTACTTATCAGTGAAAAATAGAAGTGGAAAATAGTTTTCAGGTTGAAGAGGCTCCTCTGACAAAGGCTTAAGCTCCACAGCTGCCACTCAGGATAAGAAAGTAGGTGAAAGAAAGAAAAAGACAACACACAGACTTCTCTCACTATTTGGAGGCAACAGTTAGCTAAAATTTAAAGGTATCTGATTGCTTGCATCTCTAAGTTGCCACTCTCCCACTTGGCTTACACCACCCACTGAAATTAGCTCATTTAGTGAGGGCTGAGGACAACAGAGGATGACTAATTGGTGGGCAGCTCTCCTTGATGGGTATGCAAGTGGGTCTGAGTGCCAGCATATGAGCGCAGGGAGTGCAACGTGCCTTCTGCCTCACCTGGAAACACTTTAGTAATAAGCACCGAAAAGGCAGACGTGACAGCTTCCCAAAGCTTCTCCCAGGCGTAGGTTCTTGTGTGAGCAATTTCCCTATACCTCATCATGAGACAACAAGATTCACAAAAGGTTTCTCTCCAACTGAAAAGCCCTCACCAAACCAAGACCTCTCATGTAATGATTTTCACATCTCCTCTGACGAACAGGATTACCTAGACCCAGGCACTACAGAAAGTTAGATACAAGTTCTTCATAGTCTAAGTTACTCCTAATAAAAGGAACATGGGAATTACATCACCAAACTTATGCTGAATCCTCTTGTGTCACACTTTCATCATCCTGCTCAAATAAACTATCGGACAGCCCCAACTGCTCTGCCCAGGAGAGATGCTGTACCATCTATACACTGTAGGAGGAAACCACTGGCTTGCTATGCAGCTGCTTGTGCCATGCCAAGTGCAGCAGAAGCTGCAGCAAAGCAATACAGGAAACTATCAAATTTAAATAGAGCTCCATAAATATTTTGGGACCCACGGAGACTATCCATGTAGCCATACTCAGACACTTTCTTGGTTTTTCTTGAGTTTTCTCACTCAGGAAATCCAACATTTTGTGAAAGAATTTGCATAGGTTCTTCATCTTTACCTTTCCAGAATACTCTGGACAAGTCTTGTCCTGTGTGCACATTCCACTGAAATTACCCTGTGTCTTTACCCAGTGAACTGAGGTGGGTTAAAAGGTTGCTTCAAATCACCCCAAACAACTTGGAAGGACACTTGTTAGCACTACAGAGGTTTAAAGACCTTTTGGACTGTGTTGGGTGGTTGGCAGACCAATTGAGTAGCTACGGTCAGCCGTAGGAAAGTTGTATTGTCATGGTGAGTAAAACCAGCCTGTTTGCTATCTAAAATAATTACAAGTTACTTCATACATACACCAACATGAATGGTGTTAATCTCCCACATTTCAGTAAAATTACAATGCAGTTCACTGCAGTCCTTTTTTGTGGTTGGCGTTTCTGTTATCCACCTAAGTATCCATATCCACAGCATTGAAGAGCAGCAGGAGTAATAAATAACCATGGAACACCTGGAGTCCTAGTAAAGCTACTGTGCCCAGACCACCAACTAAAACCAACCTCATTGTAAGGCCATTGCTAATTAAGTTAATTATACCTCCTCAAAAGAGTTCTGGTGAGTTTACACTTCCCCACTTAAAGGTTTAGAAATAGATTTTTCAAATTTAGACTGGACCACTTAATCCCTTCCTGCTGAGGCATCTTGATGTTAAAAGTGCCAATCCTTTCTTTCAGAAAGATAATTTGCTGACGAAAGTACTTCTGTTTCTTCCTTAGTAGTAGTAGTAGCAGTGTTACTGTTATTTTTCTTTGTGAAACTAGATATTCATTTTACAGTATGTAGTGGGTTTCTGTGGCTGGGTTTTGGTGGGGGGGGTGGTTACAGGGGTGGCTTCTGTTAGAAGCTGCCAGAAGCTTCCCCTGTGGCCAGTGCCAGCCGCTCCAGGACGGACTTCCTACCTCTGGCCAAGGCCGAGCCAATCAGGAGTAACAGTAACACCTCTGTGATAACATATTTAAGAACAAAAAGCTGTGGTGCAGAAAGAATTCCATCTTGGGAAGAGCGGAGTGAGAACATGGGAATGACAATGCAGACACCAAGGTCAGTGCAGAAGGAGGGGCAGGAGGTGCTCCAGGCACCGGAGCTGAGGCCCTGCAGCCCGTGGTGCAGACCATGGTGGGGCAGCTGTGCCCCTGCAGCCCATGGAGGACCATCGGGGTACAGAGACCCACCTGCAGCCCATAGGGGAGCTCATGCTGGAGCAAGTGGATATCCCAAGGAGGCTGTGACCCCATGGGAGCCCCAAGACGGAGCAGGGTCCTGCTGGAGACCTGCGGCCCGTGGAGAGGGAAGCCCACACTGGAGCAGGTTTTTCCTGGGTAGCACTTGTGGCCCCTGTGGGGGACCCACATCAGGTCAGCTCATTCATGAAGGACTGCACCCCATGGAGGAGTGACCCACAGGACAGCTGTTTGGGAAGAGCTGCTGCCTGAGGGATGGACTCATGCTGGAGAGGTCCATCAAGGACTGACCTCTCCCAGCTGTTATCTCAACTCATGAATCCTTAGCTGTTTTTTTTCTTTCCTCTGTCCAGTTGCAGAGGGAGAGAGTGGCTTTAACAGGTACCTGGCATCAGACCAAGGTCAACCCACTACACAGTACCAGACACATTCTACAGCATAATCCTTAGTGTGTCCACCAGAAGCAGGGTTTTTTTTTTTTTGCTCTGTAAATCACCTCCGTAACTGGCTGCAATTCAGCTTTACAGCCAGACTTTTTTGCCTCTGATGAATTACATTTCGCCTCTGTTTTTGCAAATATTTAAAAGATCCTGTAAATATTAAAGTAAAGTGGCTGCAGTCTTGCAAGGGATTGCATGGTATTCCTCCTCCCTATTTTTAAGGACGCCTGCAAGCTTTAACTGCAGTACAGCTGGCTAAAGGGACAGCAAGGATGAGATGAGATGAGGTTACACACCCTGCAACACTAAGGGTGCTGAGCTGACGTACTCCAGCTGAGAGCTATGCTGAACACATCTGCTGCTCAGAAAATACTGAAAGCAGAAAATTTAAGAATGACTTTGGCAATGCTCTTTGTGGTTTTTTTTGATCAATGACATTCTTAAACATTGCCACATATTCATCTTTTCCTAGAAATTACTTCTTTGCCTTGTCACCAGCTGCAAAATGCAGTAGCTTGAGTCATTGGCTAATAGATTCGATTTTCTTTCTTGAACGTGTGGCAGTTGGACATTTTAAGGGAAACTGTCTGGAATGATTCATTATAAACAGAAGTTTATCATTTTCTCTAGAACATAACATGACAAACATTTTTACAGACACAAAGTAAATGCCTTGTTGTGTAGAGAAAGCAGAAGTACACTCTTTTCCCAGATGCTCCATTAAAACAAGCATTAGTGCCAGCAGTACTTCCAACACCACCTGTGAGTAAAACACAATCATATCATTTTGAGCACTTTCAGCTACAGATGATGCTGTTTTTGAGAGAGGTCACGAACACACCTTTACGCAATGAGTCCTCCTGGTTGACGTTTGTGGTGCCCTATATCTCACATCTTGTCAGATATTGCTCAGAACACCTCAGTTTAGAAGTGGTTCCTATTAAAAATGCTGTTCTGTAGGAGTAATAACAATAGCACTCCAAAGAAAGGATTGATATCTGCTACATTTTTTGGCAAAACCCACAGATTAAAATCATCCCCTTTGCAGAAGAAACAAAACCAAGTATTAGCTATTTATGTGTTCCATAACACTCCAAGTTCCCAATCATATGGGTAAATGAAGTAAATCCAGATCTTACTCAGGCTTGCCATGACTTTCAAAAGAAAATGACCACCACTCACTCATGTTTACATCAGTGGAAGTAAGGACACAATCTAAATACTCTGAGTAAAATGAATACTTCTTCACAATGATCACTGTTAATAAACCTCTTAAGTACTTGCAAAGCGTATGTAGGTATATGCTTATAAAAATCACTACATAGTAAGAAGCCTGGTATGTGTTTTTTTATATTTTTTTTTTCTGTATTATATTAAGAAGGCATGAGTGTTGATTTTATTTCTTGAGAAGGGGAAAAGAGATATGCTCAACTGGAATGAATGTCCCCACAAGAACTCAGAAACTGATCAGTCAGAGGAGGACTTCTGACTCTATTAGGCACTTTGTTTGTGATGCCTGTTTAATTCAGTAGTGAATGACACCAACTGAAATACATGGCAACTCATGACTCTGGAGATCATTCTACAAAACAAAGTTCATTAAGGCCAAGAAAGACCTGAAAACAGAAAGCAAAATACACAGAAAAAGAAATCTGATTCAAAACCCCAAAATCTGTGAATCTCCACTACATTTGCACTTCCTTAATGACATGCAAGAGAACAGAAAGCCTGTTAAGAAAGGCCTTGTATGTTTGTCTTTCAAATAGCCATACAGCTGCAAAGACTGTTGCTGTCCTTCCCTGAGATGATCTTAAACTACGCTGAGTGGTCTTAGCAGCATAGGGATAGACATGTCATCTACAATCAGTGTGGCAGGGGATGAATAGAGCACAGTGTTTAGTAATAATTATCAGCATCTCTAAGTTAATACTGCACTACATTTGTGAAAAAACAGAGCCTTCCATAGGTGTGCTCACGAACTGCAAGGCTGTCCTATGCAGTCCTCCTGCCTGCAATTTCCTGGCAGACGAAGTCATGACCCTCCTACACCCTGCAAAACAATGTTTTCATTCAAAAATGACATAAAACTAAACCATACCTGACCCTTCAGTCACATTTCACTTTCCCTCTAACACTTTGGGCACTTACCTGGTGCAGTTTTGTAAGACACGGTTCTGGTGGGCATGGGTGGTACACTCTTTGTAACAGGGCCTGGTGCCATTTGCAGACCTTGCCGCTGCCTCTTCAGCTCCTCTTCTCGCTCCTGGGCAGCTCTGATCTCTTCTTCTATCATCGACAAAGTTCGCTGTTTCCTTGACCGTAACTTGAAAGGGCCTACGGTCACTTCAGGCTCCTGTGTGGCCAAGATGGAGGCCGTGCTCCTAAGCTCAGCTGCCTCTGAATACTTGCTGAAATAGCTGACTTCATGTTTGCCTTCCTCCACAAGGAACGGCTGGCTGGCTGAGTACATGGGTGACTGCTGCAAATTCTTCCCTTCTCTGAGTCCTGAGTCTTCCTCTTTTGAAGTCTTTGGTATGGCGTCCCTTTTTTCTTGAACTGGTGAAGACACCTGGGGTGGCTCAAACATTGGGTTCTGATGCTCCTTGGAGGCTGGAGCTGGCCCAGTGGTGGCTGGCTGCTCTTGGACTGAGATCTCTTTCTCTGCTGGTATTTCTTCTTCCTCGCAGTTTCCTTTATCCGCCTGCTCGGCTATGGCTTGTTGGATGGCATTTTGAACAAGAAGGCCAGCCTGGTACTCCAGCTGGTCATCCATCAGCATGGAGTCTGCCAAGGCAGAGGAGGGGGATTCACAGCCTGGGTCGCTGAAAGACTTGGAGATGCCTTCACTCCTACTCTCTGCTGGAGTGTCGGCCTGTGGGGTCTGCGGCAGGGAGAAATCTGCCAGCGAACTTTCCTGCAGGGCGCTCATGGTCTCATTGGAGGCACCACTGTCGCTTATGTTATCCATGCTGAAGTCATTAGAAAGGGTCTCCAAGACAGTGGTATCCTGAGACCTAACAGACAAATCATCCAAACCTGAGTCAAGCTCCTCTGGAGGGGAAGAGGCGCTGCCTGACTTTGGGAAGTGGTCTAGAATTCCTTGTCCATCATCCTTCACCACTGTGAAGACCGCTCTTGCACTCATGAATTCTCCATCCTCTGCCCACAGTTTTGAGGCTGGTCCAGCTCTGGGGCTATCACTGCATGGTAGCTCTCTTGCTGTGTCAGCCACAGTAGTCTGGGTACCTTTGTCATCTTCTGAGGTACAGGAGACTTTCTGTGCTTTGACAACTGGGACATTGTTACCTTCTGTTTGCCCACAGACTGAAACAGGTCTTGTCACAGAGGACATCGGCTTGTCCACATATGGAGAATTGAGGCTTTTGTAGAAGGGTTTGATGGAGAACATCTTGGGTGTTCCTGACCGCCTCGGTGGGGCCTGACCCTGAGATGGACCTGAATGCTCCATCAGCTGGAACTGCTTTCTGGCAGCTGAGAAGTCAATTTGCTCAGTAACGATATCCTCTTTTTTGATACTGACTGACTCTGGGGCTACAAAGGAGCAGCTGACCTGTTTGGGGGATGCTGGTGTTGCACCTTGCTGCTGCTGTCTCTCCTTGCGCTCCTTGTACTTCTTGTGAGATTCCAGATGATCTTCATCCAGTTGATCCTCCAGGGGCTTCTCTTGAGGAGGGTTCCACCATTTGGCAGCAATGCTGGGGTTCTTCTTGACAGCCTGGCTCTTAATGAGTTCCCTTCTTTCCTTTTCAAGTTCCATCATTTCTTCCGATTGTCTCACTTTGCGGACTCTGTATTTTTCCTTTTCTTCCTCATCTTCAAAGAGCTTTGAGGGCTTTTTGTCTTCATGGAAGGCTCGCAGTTCAAACTTTGCCTCTTTCTTAAGGGTTGTAAGAGTTGTTTCTCCATCCTTAGAGGATCTTCTAGAACTGTTTGAAGAAGTGGGACTTCCTGGCACCTTCAGACTCTCCCTAGTGTCTTCTTTCAGTCCACCCAAGGAATGGCCATTAGATTTCAGGTTCTCATCTGTTATGCTAGCTTCACATGCCTCAACTTCCAAGGCTGCCTGCTTGTCAGCTACATTTTCTTCCCTTTCACTGGATCCTGAATCTTTACTGACATTAGCAGATGCTCCTGAGCCATCCATAATGGAGATTGCACTTGGTTCAGGGGAGGATGTCCCATTAAAGGTACTATCTGCAGCAGAATCGCAGCAATTTGCTTCCAGCACTTCATCTAGGTATCTGATCTCCTTAGCAACTTCACTGTCCAGAGATTCGTGCCTTTCCTTAAGTCCATTGCGGCTGGCAGCAGAGGAAAAAAAGTGGGTTGGATTGTCTACGGGATGTGGTGAAGCCACTGTGGTGATGCTTTTGTGTTCAGAAACTGGAACTTCAATTTCCATTTTCTCTTCCTTTGTAGCAAGCACAGTAGCTGGCTCCAAGAAATTGGCACAGTTTTGGTCTCTGTTTTTTCTCAACCGGATGTCATCCTCAGGGATTCTGGAAGATTTCTAAAATAAGAGAACAAAACTATGATGAAGTCCTAAAAAAACTCACCCAATTTTTTGGGAGGTAAACACGATCTGAAAACCAAATCCTAGCACTTCTTAAACTTGAGATTAAGGCATTCCCTCAGAATGTGAAAAAGCAAGGCAAACTATTAACACAAAAACCAGAATTTATCGTACCATAAACTGGAAAAGGTATTAAAACAACAACAAACTTTCATTTAAGGATCTCCCATCTGCTTACCATCCTCACTTTGTCATTTTTTCATGCCTGCATCTTGATATGTGACTAGGACTGAGCTCTGGATTTCTAAGTTAATACTGACTTGGCAGTTTAAACTTTTCAAAGATTGGCACATGCAGCACACAAGACCTATGATCTTGGTATTTTAAAAATGCTTTCCACACCTAAAGGAAATCTCATAATGCTTCTACAGATGAAAAGTATTACTGCCCCTGCTTTGCAGAAACAGATGCTTATGTGCAGGAAAGTGATTCATATCAAGTTTGGAAAAAGGATGTGGCAGGGAATGCTCATTTTTTCAGTGGCTCAATCCTGGTCATCAAACACAGGGTAGAATTACATGGTGTTGAAGAGACATGGGGTCTTTCTCCAGCCCACATGGCAACCCACACACAATTGGACCTGAGAGACAGGAAGCATCTGCAACTCCCATGGCATGAAGATCACCACAAGGAGCATGACAGGGACCAGAGTCATGGTCTCCTCCCTCCCACTTCTTTGATCTGCAGTGCAGATGCACTGAATTCATATTTCTCCCTGATGTGTTGCCTCTGCTTACAAGGAGGTTACTGAAAGAAACACTATGTTCAGGTACAGGCAGATTTTACTGGTCAAGCAGCCTAATGAACTTCTGTGAGTAAAATCTGAATGAACTTCCAATTACATTGGCAACATACCAATTAATTCCTCAATAATTCTATATTGCAAAAAGAAAAAAAAAAAGAAAACACCCAAAGAGAAGGAATTTTAAACATCATTCTTCAAAAAGAACTTGCTAACTCTTGCTAACTTCCTACATCATGAAAACCAAAACTGACACATCTATTTACTTTGACTAACTTTTTAAAACAGAAATGTGGTATCTGAGGTCTCTGTTTCCCTTTCTATGTGTGTTTCTATGTGTGAGGCATGGGCTTGGAAAGCAAATGGCAATGATCAAACCCTGTGAACTCCGTGGCCACCAACAAGGACACCATTGTCTGCTAGTCACCCCCGCCCCCTGCTGTCCCTTATCCAGGATGCTATTAATACACATTGCAGCAGAAGATGATCAACAAGGAGCACAGTGGCACTTACCAGTGACCTGAACAATCACATTGCTGCTGGATTTACATAGGCAGTCAAATGCATTTGACACACCTTAAAGAATTACAGGCAGTCAGCCGGAAGAGCTCTTTCTAAAAACACTCTGGAGATCTTTCTGTCTAATTATGTAGTTGTACACATTTAAAGACACTGCTTCAGCCACTAGATAAGTCTCTTCTTAATGGTCCTTAAACATTGGAAAAAATCTTTAAAAACAATCAATCTGCTTTTGTCTACATATTTTACTTGACAAACTTTACTGGTTCTGCTTGCTTCACTTCTTCACTTTCTGTTGAACTCAGAAATACTCCAGCAAAGGTCTCTAGCAGCACTTTTCTTAAAGCATATTGTATTTTTCGTCATTTAAATATCTAAATGTGGCCATTTTCTTCTTTAGTCCTATTAAAGATATATTCAAGAAATCAGATGTTCTGCAAACAAATACAGAACAAATATAAAAAGTCCTTACTTTTTCAGGTGGGCACAGAAGGAATGAAAAAAATCATAGATACGGTTTCTTTTAACCTGAAAGGGCAAGAATTGCACTTGATCTGCTGGCAAGGCTCCACCAACACAACCGGTACTCAGGTGACAGGATTAAGACTGCAATATCTGTTTGATATCTGGGTTTAAATCTTCCCTTCTTGACTCGCGGGTGCAATAAGGAGTATGTTGGTTCCTGGAGCAGCATGTGCAAAGTGCAAGACTGATGGCTGTCCTCTGTTACACAAACCATGGGTACGCAATTATGCTCCTGCTAATATTTGCTTCTAACTAAACAGATCAAAGCCACTAATGATATTGGTAGGTAACTGTGTCCTCTGCAGCCACAGGAATATATCATCAATGGACACAGAAAATCAGTGGCACTGCTGCCACTGAAGCACATCTACCTGAAGAGCCAAACCAGAGTAAAAGGGTCCCCTGTTCCTGTGCTTCTGGTACCTCCACTCATGGAGCTGGGAATATATCCCTGGTGGTCCCAGAGACTGCATTCACTAAAGCATGTCCACTTCCGTCACTGCTTTAATGTATGAACCACTGCAGATCACACCACACCTGGATATTCAAATTAGATGACAGAACCACAGGTATAGTGCTCTACTTAAATCTCTTAGCGAGTAAGAGCCTATCCTCTCATCATAGCTGCAATCCATAGCTCACAAATAAGGCACACGCACGGAACTGTCTAATCAGGGCATGCATTTGTGATGGCATGTAACTCTGAAAGAGTATGTGTCTCTGCAATTAGTGTGGCACATGTAATTATGTAGCAAAACAGACAATTATGCAGTAAAAGCTCTGAGGAAACATTTGCTACTCATTGGAGGAGGCTTTCTTTGCTAGAAATTAGCAACTGAGCATGAAGAAGGGCTCCTGGAATGGCAGAGAATCCAGTGAGGAATGCTAGGAGAGGAAAAAATACGATTAAGAACTCACACAATTTTCTTCCTCAACACATTCTGGCAGAATCTGGGGACAGCTTTGTGAGGTCATGGCAATGAGAGTATGCTCCAAGCACTCCTGTAAGAGCAGAGTCAATTTGCTGATTCTAATTACTTTTAGAACAGAACTGAGATAACTAAGGATGGAAGCAGCTGACAAAAATAAAAACTTTCCAAGACAGCCCAGGCCACAGAGCCTGCTCAGGACAACTGGCTGGGCGTGGGAGAATGGCACGTCAGGATGACGACACCGACACCGTGCATGGGAGGAGGCTTGGAGGAGGAGGGTGGTGGGACACACACAGACCCCCTGCCTCAGCTGTTTGGCAGAAGCAGGCGAGCTTTGCAGGGGACTGCTTTTGCTCCTCAGCGATAAACCCCCCACCAGCAGCTTTGTATTTGCCGCCTACAGGGAGGAGGCTTTTCAAAGCCTGCACCATTACAAGACCTGTGAATGGGAAATAGGCTGCATTCAATCCTAACTGTAGTCAGCAATACAGCATTCACAGAGATTCCTTTAAACTGCTCATCTAGACCCAGATTTTCCAGAAGTTGCTGTTACATTTACACAAACTCTGAATGTGCATTCATTTCTGTTTAAGTCAAGATGCAACGGGGTAATTAGAGTCACTTCTACAATGCTGCTGCACTTTACTAAACTACAGTTATTAGCAGCTTAGAAAATTATTAGCATATTTTCTCTTTGGCTGAATTCTTCATCTACAAAAGTGTAAGTGTTTGGGAAATCAGTTCTTTTAGAAGGAAAAAAATGTGGGTGTGCTACTAGCAAGACCCAGCAAACCTACTGCCAGTGCCTTCCTTTGTTTGATGCAACACAAAATGCCTACGGAAACAAGGGGGAGGCAATCCTGAGCCACATCAACATTCTTCCGAAGCAACAGTGGCTGTGGTGAGGACGGAGAGGAAAAGAGAAAACGATTGAGAAGTTTTATGGTTTAAGAATCTAACACAGCTTCCTCATTGCACGATCCTACAATCACTCCAGCCAAGTTTCAGGACAGTTTTTGATATTGTTGGTCTCCTGGCTTCATTTGCATTGTCAACCTTCCATTTCTTCAGCTTTCATCTTCTTTTGAAGATGTCCTGTATTTCATCTGCTTCTCCTCCCACTACCTGGGCACTGAACCAGTGTTTTGTTCAACCCTATCCACTCTGCTCTTGGATCTGACTCTTGGGCCGACCATACCTCTAGCAGTTTTAGTACTAAAACCACATTTGCATGCGGCTGACCGGCTAATCCATAAGTCCTTGATGATGTCAACCATCTTATCCCTCTCCACCTACTGTCTTGGCCTGCCTCTCTCTGCAAATAAGAAGGAACCAAATGATGGATTTGTTAGGAGGCTGACTCTGGCAAACCTTCAAGAGAGCAGCTGCTTTCATTCATCTCACCCATTGGTCACCAGTCACCACCTGTGTAACAGATGGAGCCAATCTCAAACACTACAAAGATACAAAAATCAACTGCACCTCTGTGCTTCTAGACAGCCCTCTGGTCCAGGGACAAAACCCCTAGCCAACACAGATATTGCTCCATGCTTGCTTGTGACAGTAAGTATGGCTTTAGAGAAGTCATTTTCTGTAGAAGGATGGTAAGACATGGTGTTGCAGCTCATAACCATCAAGAAAAGCCTAGAGTTGTATGAGGTGGTAGCACCCATCCATCACAGCTCATTTTCTCTGCCACACAACAGGTGCTCATACAGGAGCCATCATCCCACCCCATCCCAGATGGGAAAGGCAGCCCAAACCACTGTGGCAGCTCCCGTCTCACAACGGCTCGTGCGCTTCCTTCATCCCTCCCACGGCCGGCTCTCATGGGGCAGCTGCCACCCCATTCACCTCCAAAAATGTGGTAATCCTCCCTCCTCACTGGAGGGACAAGAATGCACCAGTGGAAGCCTTTGCAGAAAGCAGTCTGAAGACACAGGCCAAAGTCTTTGTGTTTTGGAAATTTTCTGTTGAGGGGAGCTAAGAGAAAGCAATAGCTAAAAAAAACCTTCAGAAGATCCCAGAATTGAGGCAAAAACAGGGATATAGATGATGATGCAGAGTTCAAGGAAAGAAAGGGGATTTCTACTGACATCCCCTACAGAAACCATTAATCTTCATTAAAAGAAAATCAAACCCAAATACAAACTCAAAGTGTTGCCTTGTTCCTATGAAAAAAGGTCTCCTTTTTTCACACTATATTTTATACTGACACCTAAGGGTTTTAAAACTACTATGGAAAGTTTTGTCCGGAAAAATTACAAGTTTTCACTTAATGAAATAAAATTCAAGTTTCAGAGAAAAATAAATCCTCAAATCCTGTAGTCAAATTTTGAATTTAAGATATGTTAAGGCACATGCTGGCACTACCTTGAATAGTTCCAGTCATAATCCTATTTACACACAAAAAGCAAAACCTGTTCCTCTCAGAGGAATAGTGCATTACACTGTGCATTACACAGTGTCTTCAATACACAGACCAAAACCATTCCTGGTAACTGAAATGTGTAAGTGTTGAGTGTCACAATGACATTCTCCATAAGCAGCTCTCTATGCTCTTCAGTGACTATTTTGAGGTACCCAGACAGTACAATCTTTTTTTTATGGAATGCTGGCTTGTCTCCTAAGCTCTTCAGAAATCACAAGGGTACATTCTAAAAATCAATGCAGTTTCATACTACTTCCCCCTAAGAAGCAGTGAAGGGCTCTTTTGGAACACAGACAGTAATAAGAGATGTGGTTACTTGGACAGTTTTCTAAGTGGTCTTCCTATTTCGTTTTCTCATCTGTTTTAGAGAAGAAGTTGTGATTGTATTTGTTCAGGAAACATATGAAAAGCTTTTTCATTGCATCTGAGCCACAGGCTTCAGCTTCCCCATGTGATACACTTTAAAGCTCTTTTATCAAATCAAACTCCAGTCTTCTTTTGCTGCTGTAATAAATTAAAGATGGATAAAACTATTAATACTTTAATGATAAACATATACTATATGGTAGGATGTTTTAATGATGAGCCCATAATCAATTGATACTGTATTTTTCCAAACATGTCTCTAAGCTCCAGTATTTTCTGTGCCCTCAATGAGAAATAGCTTAAGTTTTTCCTGGGTAAGTCAGGATCCAAATTTGGAATAAACCTTACTACTTCCCACTAACTTCAAGGTATGCAAATGAGAAGCAGTTTTCTACAGGAAGGAAAACACCTGATCCTGTATGCCAGTTTTTTCCTTTGCTTCCTGTAAATACAGATCTGGTCTCTCTGCGAAGAATTTGCAACCCAAATGACTGGATTCCACCAATTGCTATAGGAGCAAGAAAAACAAGTATCTTCCTTCTTTAATGCTTGTGCAGCTGTTGTAAAAATGCAACAATAAAAGGCTAACTACTTTTTATTAAATATTTTGATTCCTGCAAAGAACTGCATGAAGCACCTGTATGGCCAAAGTTACTTATACAGAAATCAGTATTTAGGGACAAAAGGCTGCTAACTTCTGAATAAAAAGAAATATCACTTCTGATAAAGAAAAAACATTGCAGAATTTATCAGAGTTGTGATATGGTTACATAGCTGGTAGAAAGGAAAGCAATATATATTCAAGCGGTGTAGATTTGGATACTACTCTGTGTGGGGCTGGTTAGTTTTGCTATGAAAGTGCTGTTCCATTCTACAGTAATCAAGACGCAAATTTGAAATTACAGGAAGCTGTGATTAAACTTTCCTTCAGAAAGTGCAGCACCTTTTGGTACTTCCAGTCTACACTCCTACCCACACCCCATTTTCTATTAGCCACACATAGGGAGAACCAGGAGCTTCAAAGCACCCAAGAAATCAGTAAATCAGTGATGATTTCAGGTACCAGAACCTGCATTCAAAAGGCCATTCTCTTGTTCTCTACACTGTAATGTAGGTCAGCTTGAAAGCACAACTGAATTAGAGCAGTAAATGCATGCATAAGAATGCTGTTCATCCAGAAGAATGTGTTTTTATCATCACTCTCATCAGTTCAAATCCCACTTGTGATGGCCCTTTCAGTTCCAAAATGATTTCTACCTCAAAAGAAAAATGCAACACCAAGTATTTTTCATATTGCTTCACTCTATTCTGTAGGACAGAATGAGGAGCACAGTACGCCCTATGTGCAGGGATGGGAAACAAACCAATGCTGCAGAGGGACACCACTAGACTCAAGGTCAATACAAACCATGTTTATGTGTTAATCAACCACCCCACCACAGATGGTTAGTACTTTTTAACTTCGTTACGCATTTTTCCTAAGGCTTATTTTTCTGTGACTTGTCTCTAAAATCTGCCTTTGCTGAAACAAGATTGAATACTTCCAACAGCTGGGATACTTGATTTAGAAAGGTTGTGGTGCCAAGTCACTTAAAATGGTATAAATATGATCCACCGAAGCAGCCTCCAATGCTACCTAAGGAAATGCAATGGTTTGCTGGAGAAATAAAGAGCACTGGATCCAACTACCACATTTACACACAAGCAGAAAATTATCCCACAGCCTGGCAGGGAATACAATGCATGATACAATCCTTAAGGAATAGACGGATAATTTCTTCTTCACAGCTGAAGGTCATAGGTGAGGTCCTGTGCCATGAACTGTTGCACTTGCAGAGTCCACTTGGACAGGCTCCCCTTAGCTGCTGATAGTGCATCTGAGCTAAGGGCTCTGTTGTTAGTAGCACTGACACTCAGCCTCTGGTTTGATATTAAGTGAATGAGGAGAAATCCCAACTGAATAAGGACAAGAAAATGTTCAGCTTAAACAGACTGCCCAATACAGATACTGAGCTGAGCAGAACACGACTTTTGAATGTATGCATAAAAAAATCAGTTTCACAAAATGCTGCAGCTGAAATCTGCACAGCACATGTCGAGGATGGAACAATTGCTCTGATAAAGCACGATCTAATCCCAGTGGGGAGGGGAAAGGACGGTAAACTAAGCCTTGCTCTTAATACTCTCTAACCCATCTAGATAATGTCAGCACAAGGAAAGAGTGACCTTTATGGTCACTTGCACAGAAAAAAAAAATGAGGCAAGGGGATTTCCAGAATTCCTTAGTCTTTTCATTAGGTGCAAGGGGGTTCTTGTTCCATCTAAAGAATGGATCTACAACCCTCCTATGTAAATGAGAGATCTAGAGAAAAATAAAAGCATGTTAATCATTTTGGTGCATGAGAAAGGGACCTCCGGAGGAAGGAATTTGGGTTAGGCAGGGGCAGGAGGAAGGCAGTAAACTGAGACAAAAGGCCAGGCAGTTCATTTGCTCTCAGAGCAGATCTTATGGTTGCTAGGAAAACTGTTTTAATAGATGTGAGGAACTGAGATAAACCTGCCATAAATACACAAATAGGCTTTCTGAGATATATTAGTATTACTAAAGTCTTCTGACGATACAGATTCTTTCACTGGCTCATACAATTCTGTAAACCTGTCATAAATGGCAGCCTAAACAGCATTTTCTGAACAAAGATAGATGATCTCTATGCTGGAGCTCTTTCACCCCTTACTTTCAAGGGCAATATAGAAGGAACTGAAATGCTTTAACAGAAGCAACCCCCTACAAACTTTTGCAAATAAAGACTAAGATAATTTTTCTCTTTTTTTATTTCACTTCTTTGCTGCACAAACACCAACTGATGGAAATCATACTGCTTTTAACTATTTCCTAAAGCTTAATAAATATTTGCTGCACTTCTGAAAGGCATGGCTGCTCAATATCTACTGGAGTTTGACAGTCTGGAGTGCTGCCACAGAGGCTATGCTGGGCTAAAGGAGCAAACTGTGCTCAGAAATGTAAGGCTAAACATCTGTTTCTTTGACAGCTAAAGAAGGTTAAGAATTATTATTGATGTTTTGTCTTTATCAAGAGGACTTGTTACAGCTGCTCTCATCCATTAGATTAAGACCCATCACAACAAAATCTCCTTAAATGAAGGTATGCCTACGTAACCATGCACAGTGCAGTGTGTCTCACTCAATAGTACCCTGCTCTGCCAGGAGCACAAAGAGCAGGACAGTGTTTACTCACTGCAGGCCTTGGGAGAGTTAGAGTCTGAGGGCTCAACCAGTCAGCTGGCACTATGGATTGCTTTCTTCAGTTTTTCAAGTAAATGGAGTTATTTTAAAGTTAGAGACCCCTAAAACTCTCTACTAAGAGAGTGCATGTAGTGGCTTAAAAAGGTCCCTGTTTATAATTAGCTTTACCCAAAATGTATTTTAGGCTGTTACCTCCAGACTCAGGCAAAAGCAGATCACTGGAACATTATAAAAAGAAACCTGAAGGGACATGAAGAAACGATATCTACCCTAGTCTTAGCTCAAAAATCACTTGATTTATATAAGTGAAGAGGGGGAAAATATGATGGTGATCAAAGGATGTAACTGAAGTCTCTGCCAACAGCTGATTTATGCACACAAGTGGGGAAGAGAAGCTGCTTCCAGCAAGAGCCTGGCACACCACCTCCCCTGAGTCATGCTCTCCAGTGTGTCACCATGCCCAGAGTTCATCAAGGAACTACCACATAAAAATGCTTTCACTCTAGTCCCTTTTTCCAGAAACACACCACGAATTAAACAATGCTTGGGGTACAAGCTGGAGATTTTACACAAGAGCCAAAACCTTGTAACTCTAATGCACTGCAATTCACAAGGTTCTTCTTCTAAGGGCTTGCATGTAATTTAATTTTCTGAATGGCACATGTAGAAAAATACCCATCCAAAGATACACACCTGCAAAATGAAACTTGCTATCATTAAACAATGAATCCAATGTAGCCAGGATGATCAGGGGACTTTGCCAAACCACTTCAACAAATGTCCCACAAGTAAATAATACTTAACAGAAAAGTTAAAAAGAAAAAAAAAGTTGAAATGACTACAGGGTCTATAGAACAGTTTTGCTAGTAAGAGGCCAAATTCGTATAGTCTGTAAGAAGGAGGATGTTGCTAAATTCTCCACATACCACTGCTGTCCCTAGGCTATAAATGTGACCTACCACGTGAGTGTGGTGTTGTGAACAGTTAGCAGCTTCATCTAAGCTTTGCGCATAACACAAACTAAGCATTACAGTCATCTCACTATCTCCTGCAGGAGAGTGTTTCATTGAAAGGGAGACTTGGATAGGATTTTTTTCCTAATTCCTTATTTGGGAAAAAGGCAGTTGAGAAATTCCTGGGAGTAAGACATCTCCTTTCAGCACCTACTACTTCCTGTCCCTCTGCCCCTGCTCCCCTCTCCTCTTCCAAGCAAAAACTCATTATTCCTGCTGAAAAGTCACTGATTAAATGACCTACAGCACATCTGGACTACATTAGGCTATTATTTGATTAAGGCATTCATCACTTGCTCTTTCAGCAAGTGGAGAATTAAGATAATGATGGAGGAAAATGGTGTTAACTGAACTGGCTATTACCACTCAAACTGGTCTGCTTGAAAAGTCCTTCAGATTTCTCATTTCCTCAGTTATAGGTTCTTTTTTACCTAATTACAGGAAAATTAAATAAATAGTGGTTAATTCATTTAATGTTGGCAAGATCATTAAAGCCAATTACACTGTTACATTAAGGGTTGTATTTCTCAGACAATTTGCTATCTGATAGGAAATGTTTGCTTGGAGGTATTTTAAACAATCATAAAAAGGCTCAGCATTAAACTGCAAGCAGCACCTCACATTTCTGTACAAACAGAAGTTTGACACATTCCAGATCAAATTGCTTTAGAGGAGAGGGGGAAGAGACAAAAATGGCTTCTCAAAAGAGTATTGTTTACTAGCACATCACACAAGACACAACTCAGTTTTCAGTATTTGAAGTGACTGCATAAAACTTCATCTATGGAGTCTGTGTACAGAAAAACAAAAGCACAAGGTAGAAGGAAAGATCATGTCAACTTGGCTTTCAGATGCTTTCCCCTAAATATTCTTCCTCATTTCACAGGAGTTAAGGAATGTGCTATCCTAGTGCGTGCACTGAGGGTTCATCGGGAATGCTGTTGCTGCTAAATGTGACTGCTCATGGTACTATGTTTAATTTCCTTCAGTGCTAAACAACTATAAGATGAAGCTGAACAGACACCCTGAAAGCGTCTTTATGAGCTGAAGTTTGCTATACAGTGTCAAGAAGGATAACACACTTGATGAGTGGGAAGCATACCCCTCCACAGCAACTAAAGAAGTCAGCCAGAAGACTGCAAGTGCTGCCTAAGGAATATACTCACTGCATGTGCTGGGTGGTTTCCCTAGTTATCAGATGCACAGGATATACAAAAAGTATCTTTCCTCCTTGGAATCAATATTCTTCTGTATTACATCTATGTAGAAAGTTGCAAATTTCACAAAGCTCTGCCTACTGCTTGCAATGAACAAACTAGCTACAAAGAATTCCACAAATTTGTGGTATGGTAAATACTCCTCCCGATATTGAATGATAAAGGCGCAACGAAGACACATGTCACAGGCGAGAAATCTTAGCTTACCCTTACTCTGTTTCTGTAAACTCTGAAGCAAACCCCAAATATGCTGTTTTCCACAAAGGCCTTCACTCCTTAAGTCACATTCCTTCCCCAGCTCATTAGAGGACTGTGATGTCATAGGCTGAGGGAGGGTTTGTTAAAAAACCAAACAAACAAATAAAAAACACAAACAAACAAACAAAAAAAAAAAAGAAAAAAGGAAAAACAAGAAAGTAAAAAAAGGAAAAAAGGGAAAAAGAAGAAAGAAGGAAAAAAAGAGGAAACCCACACCCTCAGCCCACTCACACCCTCAGCCCACTCACACCCTCAGCCCACTCACACCCTCAGCCCACTCACACCCTCAGCCCACTCACACCCTCAGCGCACTCACAGAGAGTCTCTTTTAAAGGAAAATTCCTGTTCACTCTACTCATAAGGAGCATGACTTCACTTAACCTCTAAGGGAGCCATCTCCTTAGGGATACTTTCAAAAGCACTGTTGGCAACAGACCTTAAGACATGTTTTCAGCTAACATAAGCAGGGGTTTACTGTTGTAGGTTCATTTTTTTTTGTTTGGTTTTTGGGTATTTTTACGGGGGGGGAGGGGGTGGCTGCAGGGAGGTCCACTAACCTACAGCACAGCATGTGGCTGGCTTAGTACTAGGAAGGAGGAATCCCATGAAGGGCTGCTGTGAAAGACACAAGTTCCAAGAAGTAACTAGCAGTACTTTTTACCTACGAGGAAAAACAAAATGGCTGGACTATATTTCTTTCCACAGGAGAGGCTGCAATGTTAATTGAAGTGCTTAGGGCACCTTTGGTAACATGTTTCAGAAGTCTTAGGTCAGAGCAGTGGTGTACAGCCCGTATGAATAGTACCAGCCAAATGCAAAACAGCTGAATAGAAGGAATGCAAAAAACCCCCACCCAAATTTAGAAAGGAGGGTGACGAGGAAAGACAGCACAGTGTTTTCTACAGTATAGTACTTGTTTACTACTGCTGCCTCTGGGCTAGTGACATTTGAGTACCCTTGGATTAGGTTTCCTGGAGGCTTAATAGTTAAAGCTAAAAACATGAGCTATGCTGACCAGATATCCCCTGCAATGGGATAACTTTGGGTTAAAATGGCTTGAATTCAGTGTCAGACGTTGCTATAGATGATACAGCTTAAGGGCTGAAAGCTTACCTGAAGAAAAAGATATTGACTTGCTTTCTTACTACTTCTAAGGCATCAGCAAAGGGAAGGCACAGCCATTCTTTACCAGCAATGATGAAAATGAACAGCAGTGACATTTTTGACAGGAGAACCCTTGAAGGCAGTGGTAGCTCACTTCACCAGATGCTCCACCACCTGCTTGAGCCACATTAAATGAGGCAAGTCAGATCTCTACAGCATTAAATGGGCAGGTAAGAAACTCTGTCATCTGTTGAATGAATCTATGAAAACAGAATGTAAATAAGGTCTCACTGGAGAAAAAAAAAGAAAAGGCACTCAACATTCCTGTCCTAAAATAAAACTGAGTGGTTTTGGTGAGCCTAAAGTGACAGGAAATACTGTGTGCTTTCATATACTACCTCCTACACTGTCTGCACAAGGGGTAGATATTATAATACATTAGTTATAGATTTCACAATATTAGCTATTTTTATTCCCTTAGATCATCCCAGAATTCTACACTATCAAGAGGGATAGGTGTCCAACAGAGAAATAAAATACTGTATTAAAGTGTATGGATTTAAAATGCAATTTCTATAGCTGCTTATTGATTAAATATGAATTTTAAGTAACCCTGCTTCACCTGTGGTCACCGAAGAAGAGAAAGGTCAGAAGATACTTATCTTCCATACTCTTCCTGACACCAACTGTCTGAAGTCCCACGAGCCTGGGAGGTCACTGGAGGACAGAGCTGTTACTGGAGCACTACCCAGGTATGCAGGAGATGGAGCTCGAGACCCTTGTTTGATAGAGACTCATGGGAGTTGTCCATTTGACATGCAAATACTCTGTTTTCACTGAAGTCTAAAGGAGTTGCACTTGAAAATATCTTTTTTTTTTTTTTAATTACCTGTTTCTCATACCAACTAGTTTTGAAAAACAGGAATGACTTGTCCTTAACATATTGGTATGTTTCAAGAATGAACTGGGCTATTGGTAATGATGTGTGTACAGTATAGCAGCGTAGCTTTAGTAGCAAAGGCAGCAGATACACCCTGTTAAGCCATCTTTTGCTAGAGCTGGCCTCAGATAAACAAACAAGCTTTTCTCCCCTCAGGAATTCAGACCCACCATTACTGTCAGCTTTAAATAAGTTAGGTTTTTTCTTTTTTTTTTTTCCTGTTGGTTGGTTGTTCGTTTTGGGTTTTTTTCTTAAAGCCTTAGTCTCTCCTGATACAACCTCAAGTTTATTTAAAAAAAAAAGTTATAGTGCTCTTGGTTGAAGCAAAAAGCATGAACAGAAACTTGAAATGGCTGACTGATCAATAAATAAATAAAAATGCAGAAATTTAACTCAAAGTGGTCCAAGAACACTTTAAAATTATTCCTCCTAACTTCCTGAAGTGCAAAGACTATTGACATCTCTGAATTTTAAACCAATACATGACTATAAGCAGTAAGCCCCGGGGTCCTCTGCATCATGCCATACTGAAACGCAGTAAGTGTATGAAGATTGAAATGTACTGGAGAGACTGTATTTGTATCCACCAAACAGTCAGCAAGTATTAATTTCTGGAGACATAAGGAGCAAGATTGTAAAAGACAAGAGTGCTGGCCTCAGTATCTGAGAAAAAAAGGGACCATTATGAAGAGATTTACCTGTTTCAGGCCCTAATTTTCCAAATTTGCAGCAGTAATGCACATTAAATGCAAGGATGCTGGGTTTCATGACTAAATCAGTGTATATGGAAAGCTAGTATAAGGCAGCAACTCCTAATTTTATTCTGCAGATCTGAGGATCCTTAGGTCTACAGCCAAACTTGTCTATCAGAGTGGCAGGTCATATGCAATTTCAGTGCTGAACAGCCAGAAGACTGCCCTGTCCATGCCACAAGGCCACCTGTAGAGGCAAATGAGACGTGTAAGCTATAGCTCAACCAGTCAACGAACAAGATGTAGGTGCACCATGTTCTCTGCAAGGGTGTTGTGACTATGTTGTGACCTCTTTAATCTGAAACAGCCCTCCTCTATGAACCTTAAAGATAACGTGATGAGATCTGAATCTGAGGCACAGTCTATGCTTTGAGTGTTTCTCAGAGAAGCCATCTCAGATTTTAGCAGCTGGGTGCAACTTGTGGTTATGGTTAAACACAAATTCTTTAAAATGTGGCAGCAATAGTAACTTGCAGTGTTATATCTCCTGATTAAGCAGTAACAGAATTATAGTGGTCACAAGCCCTTTCAGCTACCTCAGGACACAGATGCAGCCCAAACACCACACTGGAGATAACTGCACCACTGAAAGCACAGGGTCATTGCTGCAATCTGTTGTGAAGAGCTAATTCTGTTCTTTTAACATGTTGTTGGAAGAAAAAAAAAGGGAGAAAAAAAAGAGAAAAGAGAAGAAAAGAAAAGAGAAAAAAGGCAAGGCAAAGGCAAGGCAAAGGCAAGGCAAGGCCAGGCAAGGTGGGAAAATGGGAAAGGGGAAAAAGAAAGAAAAAAGAGAGAAGAGAGAATAAAGAGAAAAGAGAAAAAAGAAAGATGGGTTTCTCTTTATGGAAAGTATACACAAGCTTAACATAAACCAAGCAAATCCTCTTGTGCATCCCTTTCCTGTTCAGGGAGTAAATACCCTGCCTGACTTTCTGAGTCTGTTGGACTAGCACCCTTATGTGATCAGTAAATTTAAGATGTGCAAACCAGAAGAAAAAACAAATATCAAAACTATTCCCTTACCTCCTTCTGTATCAATGTCTTTCCATAACACATATCTCACTGGAAAAAGTGCTATCCCTCTCCTCTGTATCACAGCAGAGTTGTGTGCACATGCAGGAAGGTCTTATGGGACTAGAGTCACCATTTCAGCTCGTTATCTTCAAACTGTATTATCTCCACAGACAGCTCTGTCTTGGGCAGTAAAATGAAAAGTGCCCCAGAAGGCTGGCTGCTTGAAGAAAAACTGGTGCTTAAGCATGCAATTGCTAAAGTTTACTAACCATTTTAAGGATCTCCTTCTCATTTTCAACACCTCCTCTGCAAATCTACCCTTAACAAACCAGTGGAGGGTGAAATATGGGTGGTGAACATCAGAGGACGTCTTGTGCAAAGAACCAGAGTAAAACAACAAAGATACAGGAGATGCAGTAAGGGTTTTAATGTCAGCCTGTCACTGGTTGGTTTGGTGCTTTGTGGCTTTTAAGTGAATTGTTCTATTCTTCTGCTTTCTCTTCACATAAAACATTTCTGATCCCTTTGCACGGCCCCACCAGCGTGGGGAGATGCAGGGAGCACAGGTCAGGAGAGGGGGAGGCATTTTTCTGAGCACGTTCCCATCCACCCATGATGCCAGTCCAATCATGTCTGCTCACAAGCCGAGTTTCAATTTTTGGCAGAGGTGGCTCATAGCAGCCACAGGAGCCAATCTGACAAAATTCCTTCTTGCAACAAATACTTTTAAAAAATAAATAGTTTTCTTGAATATTTCCTCATGTTTAAGGGGCTATTTGATAACAAGCAATTCCAAAGAATTTTATCTGGTGAGCAATCTTAATTGTTCTTCCTCCTCCTTTTACGGAAATCAGGAGCTTTAAACCTAAAGGACACTTCTGTTTATTTTAAGAGTACAAATTGGCTCTGTCAGTTTAATTTCCCCTGGTGCTGTAACCAGACCTGCTGTTTTTTGTATAAAGCCAACCTGCATGAGACAGAAGTAAAACCAATTTATGAGATATGCTGCATGGACAGCTTGCTCACACCTCAAACCTCTCCTTTCCAGAGCAGACCCCCCACCTGACACCTGTATTTCAGACAAAGTATTGACTGCTGCTGTAGCAGCAGGAGAATAACTGCTCAGCATGAATTACACAAGGATGACCACCAAAACAAATTCCAATAGGAAACTGTGACATTAAACCTTGATTGGGGAACAGAGGGCTTTAAAATTCACTAGTGCTTTGCATTTTCTGGGTGATTTGCAGTGAAGAGGTGAAATAGGGGGAAGGGTCCAGTGCCAGGCTCTGGCACTGCTTGCTGTCAGGACTGTGTCTTCTTATGACAGAAAAAGACTACAGCTTCTTCGGAAAGAAAATGCCTCCAGTGAGTACTTGTACTTCCATCAATGTCTACTCACGCTGGCAGCTGGGTTGGGTAATGTGAGTAGGAAATGTTCAACCCTGTTGAAAATGAAGAGTTTGCTTTCATCCCAACTCAAAGAATACCTGGAGGCCCTCTCTTGATGCTATTTGGATTAAAATTAATTTCCAATGCTAAAACTGGTCTTCATTCTTATTCCCATACTGAACAGGTAAAACCTCTTAAAAGAAGTGTTCACACTTGACTGCTCTGAAAACTGGGGCTTTGGGGGCATTCTCCATTCAGAAAGAAAGTGGCACGTGGCATGTTTAGTACTCCCATCACAGCAAAGATAAAATACCTTGTCAAAATTATCAGGGCTGGAGACATAAATGCCAATCAGCTGACAGTGCTATGTGTCACAACAGGATGATGTCTGGAGAAATAAGTGAGAAAGGTCATACAGCATCCCACTTACTTGTTTTCCTCAGATACTTACAGTTAATATTTAGCTGTTCATCTCCTTACTTACTCTCTCGCAAGCAAAAAAGGAATCTGAAATGACAAATGACTTACATTTGTTGCAAGCCATTTATAGGGGGAAAGACTTCCTTTCCTCTGTCGTCTTCTCTCTACCTTTTCAGTACCTCTCAAATGCACTGGCTTACCCACATGCTTTTATTGTGGGTACAGAGGTGGGTGAAAACTCCACAACCTGTGCCAGCAGATGTGGCCACTGCTACCCACTGTGATTCCAGCGGCATAGTGCTACAGTCTCTTCACAGTAAACTCTTCACCTCCACTCTTCTGAGCTTTAAAAGTGTTAAGCTCATTTAAGCACCCTCCCTAGAGAGGTATGCAAGCAGAGGAGGGACTCAGTGTTAAAAGTGAGGTAACCCAAGCCAGCCTGACGTGCACTCACAATAAGAGTAGGATGCCACTTTGCTCTGCTGCAAGCCAACTTCAGCTGCTTTGTGCTCCCATGTGTGTGGCGTGCATGGACACCAAGTGGGTAACTGAGCAGTCCTCTATCAGTTGCCCAGTGGGAATGGTCCTGTGCAGGCTCTTGCTCCTCCTTAAATGTAAGGTGATTTGAAGAAGCCTTCTCTGGACTGATTTTAAATGTTGTTAGCACTTGAGACGACCTACATACTAAGGCTGTTTCTCAGGCAAACATAAAAGATGACAAAAAAAAACAACACCCAAACCAAATCATTCCACAACCACCCGAGTTAAAACAAGCAATTTATTGTGGCAGCAAAGAACTTGTGCACATTGTTTGTTTTGATTTGTTTAGATAAGGTGGCTGGGAACAAAGATCATCAGGAATTTTGAAAAAGCTGATAGAAAAATGTTTGTTTTTAAACAGAACAAAATGTTTAGGTAACTCCCAGACTTGCAAGTTGGAGCTTTGCTTGTTAATTTCAGTTAATTCAGCCCAAATCTGAGCTTTTTAACTTGGGTGCTGTCTTTTAGAGTTACATGTCCTGCACTGGCAAAAGACAGAGGGATGTTCAGGGTTATGGGAGACATAATTTCTTCAGTGGAGTCAAACTTCTTCCCATGTTTACAGAAAACCTTCTGAATTTTGAGGGAGCTAGAAGTCACAGTGAATATCCTTCAGGCTGTTTGCAGTTTCCCTGGGGTTTCAGAAGAAAGTCAGGCTCTCAAGAGAGCCTCTCATTACCCTCTGCTGAATATGTTAAATATAACAGACTTACAGTAAGTTCCTCTAAACATAATCCAAGAATATGGGGTTCTTCCAGATGCAGAGCTGCTGTAGCTTTGAACAACACAGTACTAACTAAACATATATATAGAAAATTAGAAAGGAGAGATCCTAACAGTCTAGGAAAAAAGAACACTTAGCTGCAATAACAGCACTCATTGCTATCTGCCATCTACCTAAAGGAGACCAATAAGAAACACAGGACAACTTATCAACATAAACTACATATGATTAGTCTATTACAAACCAAGAATCAACATTACAAAATGTCAAACAGCCCCAAGCTTAGAAAATATGTGTATATTTCAAGTTGCATTTAATGCTTCTTTTGCTGTAATTACTCAGCTGTTATTTCTTCGATACTTAATGTTGGCAAATTGGTCATAACACATCCAATTTTGTTGCACTACAACTGATTTGTTTCATTAATAGGGTAGCTGGTTTTGATTAACAGGGTAGCTAAACTTCACAAGAGCCCAGGACTGCATTTTCCTTGAAGATCAGCTGTACACAGCTCAGGAGATGCAAGCAGACCCTTTCTGGTCTAAAAACACAGCTTAAGTTCATTCCACAAAAACCTTCAAGAAATCCATAATCTTGCTTTCCCCTATGACTCCAGAAAGGTGTGGGAAAAGCGAACACAAGTAAGATGTGTGCTGGTCCCAGCTTAAGTCTTAGACATATAACTAACACAAATAGAGGATGATGCCATTAAGCAAGACTACACATAAACTGACAAAGATAAGCCCTGTGATGCTTAATCAAATGAGCCGGGGTATATCAGGAAACAATATGCATCTTTAACTACAAAAGAAACACAAACATGCATTCCCTGATCACAGCCATGCTCTAGCACTTAGAGGCAATTATCTGAATTTTTCTAGTAATGTCTTACTGATAAGCTTGTGTCAAGGCACTGGCTTATCTTCCTAGTCATTATGAATTTCTTCTAATGCTCCCTGCTAAGCTTCACTGAATTGATGGCACTGCGTAAAGAAGTGTAGATAGGATTGCAGCATAACATCCTACATAAATTCAGCATTAAAACTTATCTCATTCGTCAATTAATTAATCAGTGCAACTAATTAAGCTGGTGAAACTGTGATACAGCAAAAATTCCCGTGAAATTCAGTATCCCCCCGAAATTCAGTATTCCCCCTGAAATTTCACTGCTTTCTGAGACACCAGGTTCAACTATAAAACTGGACAGGAGAAAACACGAATAAGCTTGCTGACAGTAAATGGACTGAAACAAGCACCGTGTTCCACTATAAGCATACTCTTCCTGATGCAATAATATTTTCTTATTTAAAAAAAATGCTGGGTTGGAAACATCTGAACTGTCTTGCATACTTTGGAAAGGTAGGTTAAAGGAGAATGCTGAAGGAGCTTTACCCTATTGGGGCAGAAAACCCTCACAAAGACAAGAAATTTCCAAGCAGCACAACTTGTCCTAGGTCAAGGTAGATGCTCAAGTTCACATAATCAGAAGAAAAGGTAAGGCACTCTGAAAGTCAACACATGTGCAACACATTGCAATTACTTAATCCTGAAGTCTGCCTGTGACTATGAAACTCATGTGTGCTTTAAAGGAAAAATCAATTTAAATGAAAGATGTATAATACCAAAATCTTATAATAGCAACACCCCTGTGGTTTGAGCCTGTTCATCCTGCCTCTGCCCAAGGTGACTTCCCCTTAAGTTCTGTGTATGGACACAATGCTGAAACATGGCTCATCAACTGTCCAGCAGACCCCCTGCTTGGCACTTTCAAGTGTTCAGCTACAATCTGGGATCATGTATCAGTCTCAAAACAACATGCTGTCTCTCACTCCAGTCAAACATCAGCACTGAGGCATCTGTTTTTAATTCCCTCCTCCTATTACAATAATAGCAACAATAAAGTCAACCCATAATGATTTCTTGGGCTCAAATCAACGGCTCAGCAAATCAGGACTCTAACAATGACAAGAATGCAGGGTTTTAGAAAGCAATAGCAAATGTTGTACTAGCCTGTGTCCCCTGTCTACAGCTGTCTGTACGAGCAGTGAGAAGGTGTCTCCAGCAGCGATACACGTGGGGATTGCAGTAATCATAGCTGCGTGGAGAAGGAGCTCATCTCGTCTTCTTCATGGCATATATCCATCTAAATCTATAAATCTATAGATGTAGAAAGAAACAGAGAGGGAGTAGTCCCCACTGTGGTAACTCACTGTGGAGCCAGAGGATGACTTTATGTGGAAGCTTCACCTCTTGCATCTGTGCACATGACAATATATGCTATCTCACAGCAATTCTTAAGTCTGGGAAAGGCTGACCAGCTCAAACTGCCTTTCCAACCTGTAGTCCTGTATGGAAAATATAACAGTCTGCACAAAGGCAGATGGAGAAACATGGGATGGCATGACCATTTCATGTATTAAGAATGCAATTTGGAAAATGCAGGCACAAGAAGAAATCCATAAAGCCCATCTTTCTTTTGCTGTTATAGGGATGATGGGCAGAACAACACTTTGCATATAGTCCCACCCACTAGTACCTCAAACCACACTGTAGGCACCCACCTGCTTCACAACATGCAGGAAATTACCTTCATTTCACAGAATAATCTAAATCAGTATTTTTTAAAACATCTTCCTTAGGAGACCACCTTCCTAGTACATTTTATAAAAGCATGGAGGTTCAGCCACCAATGTTCTCCATTAAGGCAGTCACAAAACTGGGACAACCTAAAACTGGAGAAATACTTGAAAAAATAACAAGCATAAGCAATGTCATATGTGTGACTCATGGCAAGGAACCAAACTTGTGAATTAGATGCCTGGGCTTTAATGCCTTAGGTGTAACACTGCACCCAAGACACTATAAAGCCCCTGAGATTTTACCCGGGAGCTGCTGGTGAACAGTTCCATGACATCACTTCCTCTCTCCCCAGTCCAGATGTCCTTTTCCTGCAATATATAAGGTAAACTGGCCCAAAATTCCACCACAAATTTGTAACATGGTCCAGGGGTAGAGGCAGAGCACCTTTAAACTCTGCTAGGAAGGGCTGCATTACCACCCTGTGTATTACTTGTGGAGCACCACCAAGTGAAAGGTAGCCACCAAAAGGGGAAAACACGCGAGAAACCACATGACTCATGCCTCTGTTCTAAGATTATTACTCTAGCATGAAATTCTGACAAATTAGTCCATTTTGAAACTTCCTCTCACCTTTCTACACATAGACAACCATAGAGGGCATGGATGATTGTCAGTAAGACACAGTATGGGGCTTGTGAGATATTTCTTATGACAGCTGTTTTTTGTCCACCAAACTGAACACCCAAGCTGCAATCAATCCTTTTTTTGTGTTTTATATTGATCCCTCTTCCTTCCATAACTGAACAGATACCCTTCGAAAAGGGCAACAGTGTAACCAGGGAGGACTCCAAGGAGTCCCTGGTACCATCTGCCTTTCTAGGGTCACAACATTAGACCATGTATTAGCATCACTTTTATGTCTCACTGCCACTTCTGTGACTGACTGGTGAGTGAACGGGTTTAGCTTGCAGGAAAGGGTTAACACCAAGATTTGTTTTGCATTATTAACAGATATTGTAAAAGGACTGGAACTGTAATCTCTTTTAGGCTGAAAGCCTGACATCTGGAGTACAAACTGTCCATTTGTTTGGTGTTTGCATTAACTCTCGTCTGAACAGGATTCTGTGGTCATACAGCAGACCTGGGACAAACCTTAGCTGCCTATTTTCTTGGGAGCAGCTGCAGAGCCAGGGGAAGCGACCAGGGCAGTGGCAGATGCAGCTGAAGCAGCCATGAATGCCTGCAGCATCTCATTCAAAACTCCATCCCCTTGCTGTAGGCTCCTAAAACATTCTTAAGCACCTGTCTAACTTTATTGCTCCCAGGTAGCTTCTCTGGTTTTGAAGCAGGAGTTTAGAAACTCAGGATGCTGGGAAAAATCTCAAGCTGATTTTCACATAACAAAAACATCACAGCAATCCCTGCCTGCTCCCCTACCCCCTCCCCACCCCAACTGACATGTTTGTTTTCATGGTTTCCCTTTCTGACTGGTAGGTTAACAAGAACTTGGTGTTCAAAAAGAACTTTCATGAGG
Source organism: Manacus vitellinus (assembly GCF_001715985.3). Taxonomy (NCBI): domain Eukaryota; kingdom Metazoa; phylum Chordata; class Aves; order Passeriformes; family Pipridae; genus Manacus; species Manacus vitellinus. The sequence goes on along the minus strand of NW_021940917.1, from coordinate 8,604,240 downwards.
AGAATAAAAATATATTTTATTTTTCTCTTTATGTACTTTGTAACTCACAAAATGATAGACAGCAGAGTTGTGTGTACTCTATGAGGTGAATATCATTTATCAAAGTTGACACATTCAAAATAAGGCAGGGACTTAAATAAGTTATCATAACTAGAAAAATAAATACAACAGCTAATCTCAAAACTCAATTTGTATTCCTTATGATGACCTAAAGCTGGCAGTACTCATCATGTGAGATCCCCGAGCTATAAATAATCTTAGCTAAGAACAAATGAACATTTTTTACATGCAGGACTAAATGCATTATGGTTTTCTGGCAGAACAAAAAATAACACCAGACCAAAACCATGTCTCATTTTTAAGGGAAAAAACGCCAAGCCAGTAAAGCAGACCTCCAAAAAAGGAAATCTCTAATCTACAAGTGCAAGTACCCAAGCATGTCTCCAACCCTTCTCATTCCGTTTAATAAGAGAGGAAACCAGGCCACCAGAAGTTTACAGACTAATGCAATTACAGGGTGGCTCAATAAGCACTGATTTGTCTGTTCTCTATGACATGCAAGATAAAGCTATGCTAACAGGTCTGGTTTTCCTTTCACAAAGTTGAATACTTATTAATCAATCAGAATGGATGTTTTTCAGGGGGGAAAGTAGCATTCAGTTGCTGGTAAATATATGAATGACCGTCTCATAGCTATTTTTAAGATCCATTAACTAACTAAATAATTGGATTTACCTATAAATAACAAATGTATTTTCATCAGATAGCATTTAACATTTCTTACATCACAGGTGAAAAAAAATCCTCTTAGCAGTATTAAAAGGCAAATAAAATTAAACTCATAAGCACAGTACCACTTCAAAATCACCATGAACTTTTCAACAGTTCTGTGAATACAAGGATACAAGTGTACCATCAAAAAGTCACTCACTGAAAAAAAGCTACTTGAAGAAAAACAAGTTGTTTTGCTGTTTGCAAGTGGGATGAACGTGGGAATCGGCCTTTCTTCTGGAATGGTGAGCGGCAGTTTGCACATGGACAACAGCAGACATCTGGACCAGATCCAGACATATAGAAAGCAGAGCTCATTGTTTTTTGAAACCGCAACATTGCAGACGAGGCCCTTAAAACAAAAATGCTGGAATCCTGATGCTCAAAGTAAAACTCCCAGAATCAGTTCCTGACACCTTAACAAGTGGTTTCTAGGACAGATAGATCTAGGCATTACTGGTGTGTATGCATTCAGATTTAAAAGATGAATTTCAAGTATTCCACTTGGCAAATCTGGGATTGTCAAGGTCCCATCAAGAGGAAAAACAGAATATACACTAGAAGGCCAATTCAATCACTAACTTAACATCTAATGCTTGAGAATCTCAGATTCTGAAAACAAAGGAGGACAGTGCTACTTAATTTTCATCAGAAACTATATAGGAAAGTTACTCACACTACTTCAAAAGTTTGCTGATGGCTGAGTTTAAAACACCCACACCACAGTCCAAGGACTGACATTTCTCCTAACTAAGGACCATTATTATTCACATTGTTGACTACGAAGGGAAATACCCAGCTTGCAAAGGGATAATTCAGCTTGACCTAGGCCAGACCTGAGTGGGACCTCTGGGTTATTCTCTTAGGGCATGGAAAGACTGTACTGTTCTTCCACCAGAAATGCCCTTCATAGCATCCCAGTACTCTGCTCAGTGGAAACCAGAATGCTTTCCTACACCCTCCAACTTTAGACTCTGTATACATGCATAAACAGTATTTCATACTATGTCTGCTGATAATTTCAGGAAATACATCTGAACAGAGCTTTGCTGAGTAAGTCAGCTAAGCAGAAATTACCCAAAGTAATATATATGCCTTCAATTAGGGAACTGTGAACATCTCAGCAACAAAGTAATAACATGGCTAATGTACTTATCAGTGCACTAGCACTGACATCTCTTCTTACCAATTAGTGTCTCAAAAAGGATAAAGAAAAGATCATAGCTTTGTGAGGTGATTTGACAGCTGGCTATTACAGAAGCACTGCCAAAACCTGCAGCATAAATAAGGGTATGTCTTCAAAGCCAAGCTCACCCAGACAAACACACCTCTATGATGCATTCCCCATCACCACGCCAGTTAGTACATAGATACCTCATTCCTGAGTTTGGGAGAAGTAGCATACTGGGCTAGTAACACAGGTTGGAGTCCACGTGGTTCCTGGGTTCCTGCTGTAAGGGATGCATGTGACTGCCAATGGTCCTCATCTGACCCAAAGTATGAGGATGCACATCTCTGACGTCAATACACATGTCAATTTTGTAGCTGAAGTGGCAATAAAACTACAGCTTCAAACTACGCTGAAACTGCAAAAAGAACTCTTAGCCAAGACACTTCACCTCAGTCATTTCATCAGGATATCTGATTAATGCTCAGCAGCTTCTGGCACAGCCCAGATGTGGACCTTAATGTACGAGACACTATGCTAGTTTTGAAACAGCATAATAACCCAGTCACAGCCTCTGGACAGAGCTAAGCAAAGAGGTGGACACATGAAGGCAAGGTGCAACATCAAGTGACAACAAAGCGGAAGTACTATCAATGAAAAGCAGAGGCCATCAACATTACTATTCTCAGCCACAGGTGTGTGCTGGCATCACCAGGGTAAGACTTGAAGGAAGAGAGTGAGAAGGTTTTTTAGGTAATTACGGAGACTATAATTAAAGCCATAAGCCAGAACTTCTTACAACCTCACAGGTTATGCAAGGTAAAAAAACGAAAAAACCCAGTCACCCAGCAATCTTCAGACAAAGCCAATTCCTCAGAGAAGAAAGGAGCTCAAGACACTTCTGCTTGCACTGGGGAGTGGTCAGGGAGACCACAAGTAAAATAATGTGTATCTTCGAACAGGAAGATCTTAGCAGTGAGTATAATTAATGAAGGGAACATTTTAATAAAGGCTGTCATTAATGCTCCCTTGCAGGACATGTGGAATCAAAACTGGATGTTTTTCTAAAAGATAAACTGTACTTGAAACAATAATCAATTTAGGGAAATCCAGTGGTCTATGTCACTATGCCAGTCATAATGTGATCACAGCTTTAGACTTTATGACCCATGAATATAATGAGTCATGAATACCAACAGTACTGTTCCTTCCTCCAGTAAAGTGTCTGATGACATGACGCCTAGATGTGGGTGGGTTATGATTAAGGATATATTTTACTGTGACTTTGCTCAAGAACTTTTTTCCGTGATGATTGCCATGGCATGGACAAGTTGTTCTTCCAGGAATTATGATAAAATATTGACTTCAGCAAAAGCTCCATCTTTTTGTATTTATATCCAGGTATATTTTCCCAGCACAAAACGAACAAGGATATTCTGATGGGAACTGGAGACAAGTTTTAATTATTTAAAATTTATATCAAAACAGCCCAGAATAAATTTATGAACACATCACTGAAATCTGGTTCGTACTACTGCCAGAAAATGGCAACAAAGGTACAGAGCAATATGCTTAAACATACAGTTATAACTGTGTTGAAAAGGGGCCCTGAAAGTCCTTCTCACTGAATGAGGACAGCAAACATGGGGACAGCTCAAAACAGATTTAAGACACTTCTGGCAGACAGCTTCTGGTTACAGGTCAGAGAAGCTGCTGATATCATCATGGCTTTTTCCCCCAATTTATCCCATTACTACCTTTCTTCTGCCATATCCAGTCTCCTGATCATATGAAAAACAAAGGATAGTGAGTGCTTCTATACCTTGAGCAGACCTGTGTCGCATTGGGTCAGCATCTAAAGACTAAAAACTAAGAAGGGAAAAGGAACTTGAAGGGAAAACACTTTTGAAAGTCAGAAGGGCATCATGTAGCAACAGAAACAACAACCTAAGAGTGGTTTAAGTGTAGCACATAAGAGCGTGACTACCAACAGCAGAGATTAAATGACCCATGTTACTATAATAATGTGCACAAACAGGTATTGCTGGCACTTGATGGAACCAAATCTCCCTAATCATACACCAGTAAAAATAATTCCATTTGCTCAGATGTCATTATTAAAGTCCCAGGAAGCCAAGAAATGCCAGTACAAAAATGTGGCTATATAGCCCTTTTTCCTCATGTTTTTAAGCTCTCAAAGGTGAGCCTGTCTTTTTTTCCAAGCTTTTCTCTTCTACCAGAAGGTGCTAGAACCTTTTCTTTACTTCTAAAGAAAGCAGAAACTCTTCCATGCTCTTTCAGTCACATCAACTCAGGGTTTCAGCAAAATGCTAGCTTTCCAACACTCAGAACAAAAAAACCTGGCAGTACAGAGAGGACAGAAACACATCTGCACAAGCAAGTATCATCGAGCCATACTAGGCATTCACTGCTCATTCTTTTTAACTTGTAGGACACTGAGGTCCTTTGCTAGGATCTTTTATGCTGAGAAGAGGACTGGAAGTACCTGATCCAAACCTATGCAACTGGAGTCATCTTCTGCTAGCACATAATGTTAAGCGTAAGTCAGCTCCTCCTAGAATGCTTTTGTATTTACTTGCTACCAAGACAAATTACCAGCCTGAAAACACCACTTCAGTTGTAAGACAAGATGCTTATTTTTCACTGTGGAGTGCTACTTATTTGCCTGGGAACACAGGTTCACATAAGAGCTGGAGACTTACGTTAGATACTGCTCTCAAGCATCTCCTTCCTGAAAAATGCCAGGAAATTGTATCAGCTCTTTAGTCTGAAGAGAAGCAGGCATGAGTTAATTCATCTGAGTCACCGAAGACGTAATGAGAACACTTTTGGTTAGGTATGAAAATATTCTGGCTTTTTTTGCCAGTTTTTTTTTTGGTGGTTGGAATCCAGGAACCATCAGCTAGAAACATATTATTTGCATGTGACAATAACGAGTATTTCTTCCAAATCTTGCTTTTACTACATCACATAATAAAATACTAAAATCTGGAGATGCTAGAATTAACAGCTGTATGTGTGAAAGAAAAACACCACCCAGCCCAGCAAAATGCACCTCAACAATATTAAAGGATCACGTCTACTTTTACTGACCTTTCTAGTTTTTTTCTGATCTAATTCAAAACAATTTAGTGCAAACATAAAGCACTCCACCATTCAGTAAAATTCAGAATGCCAAACCTGATAGAGAAAATGCAGAACTACAATGATTTACAGTCTTTATTTGTTTCTGCTAGGGCTTATGAAATCCTTCAGACACACACCTGGAAAGACTGTGCCTCTGCTTTAGGGAATTTATGTTCCTGCAGTTCCTCCTTACTTCCCAAGGGCTTAGCACAAATTACAGCTTTTTAAATGAGCAGCATTCATTAAATCACATTACCAGTACTGCTGCAGTGCCTGATGTGCCTCTAATGAGTTTTAGAACAGTTTTGCTATGTACCATGAGACTAGAGACAGCCCTGCCTTTCCACTCATCGTACCTGTGCTAACTCCAAAGCCCCCAGCAATAACGTTTTGGTGAAACTTCTCCACTTTTGGTATCACTATAAATAATGTTTTCAAACTACTGTCACATTATCTTTGTACACCCAGCCCTGCACTAGCTGAAATTAAGGACAGCTTTGCTGTGGACTTCAGCAGGAGCAGGCTGTAAGCCTGAATGCTGATTACAGCTTTCATGCTTTCAAGCAAGTCAAAGGTGAGCTGGACAGTCTTCCAGGCATGAAATGCTAAATGGTGTCTTCGGCTGGACCACAGGCTTACCTAGAAGAAAAAATACTGCAGCCTTCCTCCAGCAAGGTCAACAGTATACTCTCATCAGCTGTCTAATTAATATGATTTAATCAATATTAATGTACAGCAGTACCTGCATAGGCAAAAGGTAATGTGAAACTTATCACTGGATTGACTAGATTAACTCATTGCAATAGAGAAATGTAAATAAGAACAAACCCAAATATTTGTATTAAACTGTATTTTTTTTTAAGCATGTACAAGGCAGATTTGTAAACCGGGGGCTATGGACAGCTTCCACATCATTGCCACAGCAGAAGTTTCAAACTGTCCTAGCATTACCCAGAGAAAGTCCTGTGGAATTCAGACTTCTGAGCACAGAAGTCTGTGCTCAGAAGAACATTTTTCAGCTTGATCCTGGACATTGTCCATCCACATGTGTAATGAATGCATGGGTAGGTGGACAGCAGACTACGATTGCACAGCCTGGCATAGTCATTGCAGGCATGACTTCATCTATGTGGGGATGCAGTATCCCTTTTTTGGAAGAAGCTATCTATGCCTGGTTTTTAGTAAGCAATGATGGAAAGAAAGCTGAGGGCACCACCTATTTCAATGAAGTGGTCACCTGTCTGAAGGATTTCAATTAGAACAGAAATATATGTATTCATATCTAAGCTGGTATCACAACTGCAACATTGTACTGCAAGGACAGTAAATACATTTAATCTTTTAACCTTCTTTTGACAGCGAGTGGGCACTTGATTTCATTTGATATGAGTGCTCCCCAGGCACCCTATTTAATTTTTGGCTTAGGCAATACCCTGAGCTGAAGACCAGAGACTGAACTGCAGCCAAGGCTGGCAGCTGGCATTCTGCTTTCTGACAGCTTAATGCATCTGAAATTTATTATCATTGCTCTACTACTTGAACAGCTCTGAACAGCATAGAATTCAATGAAGAATGCCATGCCTTCAGGGACTCACTGGACACATGGCCAAATTTTCTTTTCATCTATGGTTTCTGGTAATATACTGGGTGTCTCACATATGCTGTAACCTATGACTGCAGAGCTGCCTATGTTAAAATAGAAACAGGACAAAACCCAGGACTTCATGGACTTTCTGAGTATTTTTTCAGTAATGCTTGATGAAGACACCAGGGGGAAAAAGAAGGGAGAAGCTTCTGCAGAAACAGTTGTTAGATAATTGCTAATTGTGAAAGCCATATATTGCAGACTTATATTTATCCAGCAGTAGGCTTTTATAATATAGTAAAGAATAGTTAAAAAAACTAAAACCTCTGCTGCAGGAGATCCCACAGCCAACTAAGAGCCCATTCCAGGGGGGGAATTAGCACAAACTGGAGCACTTTGGAGGCCCTGTTGCCATCCTTTTTACAGCATAAAATCCCACCTCCATCCCAAAGAAGATTACATAATGACTGATAAGTGATCTATACAATCTGTATAGTTTGGATCCTTTAAGATAAAAGGATTTAAAAGGGAGCAGTCAAAATGGACTTACCAACAACGAATTCAAACTGTCCTTCTACAGAAAAACAGCTGTGTACATAGACCTTGCTCATTCTGTTTCCAACTATGTGTTTCTACATAGATTTATAAAAAAACCCTTTCTTCAAAAATGGTAAAAGTTAGTGAGATGCAAGTATTTCTAGTTTTAAGAAAAAAACGGTGCAAATAGCATTTTAATTTTAATTTCCCTCTTTCAGAGAGGGGGCAGAAAAAGAAAAATCAGAGACTACTATTTAGAAACATTAATTTTCAGTATTTCATTGTAACTTCTGAGCTATAAATCTATTTTCAAAGTTTAAAGGGATTTCTGTCATTTGGCACTTTTGGAAAGAAAAACCATACCAATATTTCAAGAGTTGTGATAAAATCAGGAGAGTTGAGGAAACACAATAGGTATTTTTGAATTGCAAACGAACTCTTTCATATTAAATGCCATCAGAGACTAGTAGACTGGTTTCACGGAAACAAATGCACTGCGTGAATAAGTGTACAAATAATGACAGGCCAAGTTGATTTAAGTTTACACTTTTCAGATGTCAATCTTGCCCACAGTTGCTCTACTGCTGCAGTTAATTGCACTTTCATGAGTCCTCAAGGCTAAAGGTTTTGAAGAAAATCCAATTTGGAAGACAACTAACAACTGTTAAACAACTAGAGTGACTCAGAATCAGAAGTTCTGGATTTCATTTTCTTATCTGCTGCTGACTTTATGCATGACCTTGAATAAAATACTTAACTTACCCAGGCTGCAATCCTACCTTAACATGCATCTCCTAAGACTGCTATGAGGTTTAATTCATTAATCCATGTCTATAAACCTTTCAGAAGCTTAAGGATAGAAGGGGGTATTGTTAAAATTATTAACAATATATTCCCACATAAAGAGGTACACAGTGACATACGTTTACTGTACGAACAGAAATGCAGAAATACATAAACATTCACAACATGTTTTTCCATAACTACTTCTGACTTGTTCCATCAAGTAACAGCAATAAGGAAACACACAATGAAGGAATGAACACGACATATCCCTACAGATCCTTCACTTTCTGTGTAGGTAGATCTAACATTCCCTCCCCTTTACAGCACATTCTTACAATTACAAATTATGGTTGTTTAACAATATTATGAAAATAAATTGTTCTTACCCTCAGACCCTGCTCCATGGACAAGCAGAGGACCTGCCAGGGTGCTGTGTACCTGAACATGTTTGGCCCCTTTTGTAGACAGACAAATAGCAAAAGGCACACAAGTCTCTCAGACCTCCTGGTTGCTTTGCATCTGAGGGATGCTTAAATGAAAAGAAATCTTTCAATTGTACTCTTCAAGGGCCAACCAAGCACACTCTACCACAGCGTTACAGCCATTCCACTTGCATCCCGAGGAACTGAATAACTAATTCAATAAGAGGCTTTTTTCTTTGGGAAGAGCTTAGCTCAAACTCAATTAGCATAAATAGGATGATAACCTTTGAACCTCCTACTCCTCCTCCCGAAGGAGCTGATGGACAGCATGTCATGGCAGAGTCGCTCCTTCCCCTTCACATCTTGACTTTGTCTGTATTTCCATTCCTGGTATTAGACTCTACTTCTCAAGTCCAGAAGTAGCTATCACAGACAATCTGTACCTTTGCCTTTTTTAATTTTACTATTATCTTTTAGCCTGACTGAAAAACAATCCCTTTTCCTCCTGTCAGGAGAGATTCTCTTCTGTCCCTGTCTTCAGCATCCTGACCTCCACTTGGCAATTTGCATGATTTTGCTGAATAAATTCACACAGAAGCTGCTATAACCACCCTCATGATACAACCACTACAGTAAATAAATAAAGTTACCACCCTAAATGAGACTGAAAGGTTTTCTCCAAACTACCCCTGAAGTGAGGTCTTTGCAACATTGGAAATAAGATATACTGCAGTCTTGCCTGTGGCTAAGTTTTCCTTAATGGGTAATCGTTTTTTCAGTTAAGAGTCCAAGGCCCAGTCTCCAAGAGATTAAACTGGTAAAGAGTAAAGCTCTGTTATTTTCGACATTGATGTTATTTCAGTGATGAACTCAAAAGGTACTTCTGAATCCTACTGCCGCTCAGAAAACAGTGGGATGCTGTACACATAACACTGCTACGTTTGCTTTTCTTTTATGGCAGTTGTTTGTATGCACAAACCATCACAGATGCAAATCCAGACACACAGATCAAGTAACCAGGTTTCCCTGTTTTTTTTTCTTTAGCTTTGACAGAGGAAGAAGAAGTAATTTTAGGTTTATATTGACTCAAATCGGACTAAGTGATCCTCAATATTTTAATTCCAGTACCTGTACTGCAGCAATACATTACAGGGATGCAGGAAGAAGTGTGCAGGACTTGTCTCTACAGCTACTCCTCTCAAGAGAACTGAGACTGTGCATAGATAGCACTGCTTCCCCCGCAGCTCAATTTACTGAAAAAAGTCATAACCCAGTTCCGTGAGTCCTACTGGGGCACAAATACCAGTAGAAGCTCTCACACACACAAACGATTGTTCTCTTAAAAAACTCTCTGAGAAAATTTATCTCCTCATAAATATTTTGTCTTTCTTGACAATGAAGTGGCAGACAGCCATGAAAAACACCTAGACAGGTACTAAAGTACTGATTTAACCAAGTACTTGGCAAACAACAAACACACACGTGAGCTCTGGACTAACATGGACTACAGGAGTACTTCGATTAAAACACAAAATAGATGAAGTGCCTTCTGCTGAAGTAACATTAAGTGACTTCAATATGGCCAAGGGTAGAACTGTGGATTTTGATTAAAAAATGGCCACTGTATACATCCTTTGAAGCTTCCCATGGCCAGATTTGCAAACAAATGATGTGGCAAGGAAACAAGCCCGTCTGCATGTACCCTCTTAATAACTTTCTTTTTTACTTTCCTTAAAAGTTGCGTGCCCTGCTCATTACCTATATGATGAAGTCTGTATCACAGGATTTAACTCTACAGTTAAATAAGAATGTAGATACAAAATGGATCAACCTAAGTACTACGATACATTTCTGCAGACTTAACAGTGAATTAAGTCCGCAAAAAATACCTGAAGCCTAGGAGATCCTAAGGAAAATCCCAAAGACAAAATATTTTGCCTAAATATAGAATATTAAACAAGCTTCTCAGAAAGAAGACCTCTGATCTTCAATTTTCCTAGTGGAAGAACTGAGTGCTCTTGAATAGCTCAGAAACTGGTGGCTGAAAATACTCTGATATATCAGCCATATTCAGAACAGTTAATTAACTGTGAACAACGCATTAAAGCTGCTTTTACATTTTTTGCATTAAGAAAAAAAAATTCAGGCAGATAAACAATTAAAAAGGCATAATCTGAACTTTTGTGACCTTGCACCCATACAAATATAACTTGTGTCTTTTCTGCAGAAGTCAGCCCTCCTTTTTCCCTTTCGTTCTCGGCTTTCCTCCCTCTTTTTAATTAAAAAACCCAGATTACTGAAACATCTCCCCCCATAGCCAATTTTAAATGAGAGATCACAGAGCCACTGATGTTAATATAAACATTCCCATATGAAGATCAGAAAGTTAATGCAATTGTTGACTTCTGTTTAAGGAGAAACACCGAACAGACAGGCACACTAAAGGGAGGCCACAGAGATATGACTGTGCCATCTGAGCAGGGTCTATTGACAGGAGAGTACATGCTACTGAGCGCCTACTGCATTTGAAAGCCCATCATTCTTCCCTTTTACCAGAAATCATTAACACCAGGAGAGACCTTTCCGGGGCTCAGAAGTCAAAATACTAACCCTCACAGCATTTCTCCCCAGCAATTTGTTGTCAGAAGAGTTAGGGTTGAAATCTTGGAAAAGGTAGGCAGGATTTACAGTAGCGATGCAAAATGCAATCAGTCCTTGGAGGAGAATGCAAAACACGTACCAATAAATATCACACCCACATTCTGTGGTTTGTGTTTCTCAAGCAAGGGTCATTCGACTTCCTGTGAGACTCTGACAGCACAGGATTTACTAGTGCTGCCTTTCTACTCCTCCTTTTATTTCCCAATAAATCCAAAGCCTTAGGATAAGGTTAAGAACTCATTCAAGCTGATGAAGCCAGAAAAGTTGTTTGTCTTCCAGTTGTCCATGAGTAAAGAAGATGAGACACTGCATCAAAGAGATGAAACCTCCTTCTGTGAAAAATGTATGTGTGTAAAATATTACACTAGAATTTATGAGATCAAATCCAATCCTAGGCTCTGATGTCTTGAGAAAAATCACTTAATCTCATAGTGTCTTTTATCAGGAATGTGTTTATAGCTTATTTTGCAAGTTGTGTGCAAGACGTATGCTCATGGGGACTCTGGCTAATTTATTTCCTTCTTTGAAGACTGCAGAAATAATCTTTTGTACAACATCAGTGAATGAGAGAAGTACACATAATGTATCTTCTTCCTTTTGGTATCCAACGAACCCAGGAGGAAAAGACATCCAAGATTTTCCATTTCTTTTTTCATTTTACTCCCCATCAAACTGGTTCACTGTGTTTTCCTGGTCTCTCAGTGCCCCACTGAAAGGCTCGTGCAGAGGAATGTATTGTAGACACAGTCCCAGTAGTGTGAGGAAGACCTCAGCTTCCCTTCCTCTGCTCACCACTTCTGACATTTGACACATTTGAAATTTCCTCAGATGCCTTTGTTTTTGTCCATGCTATATGCAATATGCAAACATAGAAGTGGTGTGAGAAATAATGCATCACTATGCTGTGTTATTCCCTTACAAGAGGTGGAAAACTACTTGTACCTATTAGACAGAATGTAGCCTGGCTGGCACAGGACACTGCCATATAGGAGCCAGAGGCTCTCTCAGACCTGGAAATGAGCACTCAAAGACTTTTAAGGTCTGACAATGCCAAAATACATGGTCTGATGATCTAAAGTTTGGGCAAAAGTACTAAGGAGTCTAACCCTGCCTAGTCTCAACCTGTAATTATTGAATGTCATGAGCACAATATTGCAAAAACAAGAACTGCAGAACTGCAAGATCTCAGACAGCACACCAAAACCACGCAATATCAGCAATATGAGAAGCCTGTTTTTTCCAATCACATATCCCAAAGCCTAAGCAAATTTTCATCCACAAATGGAAAAGCTTGGAAAAAAAACAACAAAGTTTTGTCTGGGCCCTGGATGGGAAGCCTGAAGCATGCAAACCTAGAAAACATCCTGTGGCTTCAAGAAAGAAAGTCAACTGATCATGCACATGGGCTGATGACTGGGTGCTAAGCCCAAAACATTGGAGTTTTTTCTTACTTTTTTTTCAGACAGTCTAATAAAATAAATTGTTTCTTCCTTCGAAACCCATCTCCACTGTTGCCTGGCAAACCTATGTGGATACAACACTGCTACTAATATTGAATATCCATCCTTCTTGAAAAAAAATACCATCTCTGGGAAAACAAGAGTGTGTAGTGATTACAACATCACCTAATATCAGGCGTTCCCAGGATTAATACTGTATTTCAGTAAGAGCATGGGTAAGAAGTTGCCCAGTACTAAATAATTTTCTCAATACTTAGAAAAACTTGTCTCATGAAGAGAAAAAGACTTTTTAAGAATAATTTATGGAAAGACAAGTAATACTACCTAGGTGGCTATGGGATGGATTAACACTGCCTGGAAAGATTAATTCAGATAAACAGCAGAAACTTGAGGAGCACAATTCTTTTACCTTTTGTTCGAAAGGAAAAGCAGTAAGAAGGAGCGTCAGAAAAGATAGTTAGAAAAAGGTACTTTGTCCAAATGCTCTGCAGCTATGCATGAGTGTGACTCTTGACTGCATTTCTTAGAAGGAATGTATGAGATCATGAAGGGTAAGATCTTAACAATCACTGGTTGCAAAACTTCCTTTGAATACATCGATCTGTGCACTAGAAATAACTAGTGATGATAGTGAGGCATGAATTGTTTTCACATCATACAGAAAATTACTTGGCTTGGTGGAGATTTGTAAGAGCTTACTAGTATGCTGTCAAACAAAACCTGCCACCAAAAACACAGGAAGAAGACATCATGCAATCCCCAGTCTAGCTCTAGGTTCTCAGCAACCTGTGCTGTAAAGGCATGGCTCAAAACAGGAGGAATTAAATGCATACTGACTGCAGAATGCAATGAGCTTTGGACTGGGTTCATTGACTGGTACTCACATGGCTCTCCCTAAACAGGAAATCCTGAATTCTCACTCATATTTTCAAAACAGACCCAACTGCTGCTTGACCACCTTTTAACCTCTGAAAGACCAAAAGCCAAACACTTTTACAAATAGGGAAGATGACAAAAATCCTGAAACTATTACCAGAAGAGGAAACTCCCTTAAAATCTTCACCGTAACTGGTGGGTGGGGGAGAAAGTATATATACAGAGAGAGATATTCCTAACTCTGAGACACCCAGTGTAAAAAGAACAGGAGAAATAGAAGGTAGAGAAGGATTTATGTAAATTTCCTGTCCTGGAAGATACTAAGTGACTGCCTAACAATATTCCTTTTCACTTTTCTAGGGTGCTCTTCTCTAGGTAATACTCCAAATGTGTCCCTGGGCTGTCTACATATGAGACTATGCACTAACCATGGAAGTGCAACCTCTTGTGGTTTAGCAGAAAATATCACAAGCATTTAGATAATAACAGCTGGGATCATGTGTAACTCACCATGGAAAAACAGCCTTTTCATTAACCCAACAGCACTTACAAGAGTGCTGGCACTGTGGTTTGATACTGACGCAAGGAGAGCAGGCAGCCACAGTCACAAGGCGGCTCAAGCCAGTCCAAAGGAGTTGCTGTTATCCTGCTCACCTCTGCCCTTGCCATGCTGGTTTTGGTTGTCTAATGATATGGCTGAAGAGTAATCTCATCAAAAAAGGGGAAAAAAAAGTGATTCATATCTGTCTGGATTCAAATTCCAACTGAACAAACACACACATTACCCAGCATAAATTGGCACTGCAGTTTCCTAGGCACTGTATTTACCTGGGATGGCCAGCTACCAAGCCACCAGGTCAGCATCCCCCCTCCTAATCCTGTGAAAATTGTTCAGTTCTTAGTTTGAAGCAATGTTAGTGTGCACTTCAAATCCACATATGTGCTTTTCATTTGTATCTCAGGCCCTACTGAAAAATTGCTTCAGGAAAAAATGCATGTTGAGAATGAACTGGTAGAAGAATACAAGATTTCCTGTGTCAACTGGTCCCACCACCTGTTATGGCAGGAAAGCATGTCAATTTATCATCTTCATGAAATTACTCAAACTCTGTCTTAAAATCAGCTAAGAAAATTTGTTCCCACAGTTGCCGTGGAAGTGTTAGTCTGATCCTAAAGGCCTGGCTTCTAGTTTCCAGTCTACATCTACTAATACCTAGTTCATCTCTGTTCTTTTTCCAGTACTGACCATTTGGTCTAGTAACCTACTGCCCTTCTTGGTGTTTCCTCCCCTGATGCATATATAAACTTTTGATATATCCTAGTCTGCAATTTTTTAGACTAAACAAGTAAAGCTCCTTTAATCTCAGGCCTTCATCTCTCGGCTGTCCATGCAGACCCCCCCTTGCAACCACTGCAGTGTCATGTCCCTATCCCTTTTGGAAATGCCCCGACTGTTAAGTAATCATAGCCACAGAGGGAAGAAATCCTCTGTACAGCCACGTAAGTCAAGTCAGCCCTCAGGGAAATCCCTGGGTACATAAGAAAGGTATTTATAAAGAAAGTATGCACAGCAAAAAGAGTGCATGACACAGGAGGTGTGGGCAGTGGGATGACAGTGCAGGAGACTCTCACAGTTGTACTAGTCTCATCTGACAAGACTATACCAATTAAAAGATGACAATAGCCACAAGCAGATGGGCATTTCAAATACAGATGTCTTCTCCAAAACTGGTAGCAGCAGCAACAGCTGTGCTGAAATGGCAATGAGTTAATGCACCAAGAAACCCAGAAAGTATGTCGTCCTTCCCAAACTTACACCTGCTCCTCTCAGACAGGCCGACACAATTTCTTACCCTCTATTTGTCTTCCCAGCTCAAACGACACTGAGCTAATGAGTGAATGATTAAGCACCAGCCCATGCTACTCTATGCTCTGGATACGATTACCAAA
The DNA here is from genome assembly GCF_001715985.3 of Manacus vitellinus. Classification (NCBI taxonomy): domain Eukaryota; kingdom Metazoa; phylum Chordata; class Aves; order Passeriformes; family Pipridae; genus Manacus; species Manacus vitellinus. Next base: position 8,588,877 of record NW_021940917.1, on the reverse strand, counting down.
GTTACAGTGCCAAGCTAAACACTTGCAGCTCATTTCCTTTGCATGAAATGGCATCAGAAGGGAAAAACGAAACTGAGGATGCTCACGCAGCCACTTTGTTTACATAGAGAAAGTTTCAGCAAGCCAGTAGGGAACTCAGGGAGAAAATCCCTTCTCCCTTTGCACTGTACTCTTTCTGATGTTTCACACTGGAGCAGTTGGTACCACCACAGCCACAAAATCGGACATTTCTCAGAGCATAGTTCCATGGCACCGCCCTGCCAAGCTTAATTGCAGAATGCAGTAAGTAATTGTCAGAAATATGGATCCAAGCTTCCCCGGATCGAGCATCACACCCCTCACACTGCTACCAGCACCATCCCCTGCCACCTCCTGGCCCCACACCAGCTCCATCCCTCCTCGCACCCCATTCCCTGCTGCGCCCCGGCCCCTCTGCCAGCACCTCTTCTGCACGGCTGAGCACGGATGGGGCACTGCTGGCACAGCATCAGGCAAGGGAGAGCAGCCCACACAGACACTATCTGCAGGCATTCAAAGGCTCTCTGCCCTGCTGATTTCAGGGCTACACAATCTTGTGAAGGTTTAACAGAGGTTATCCATGGACAGGGGCACGGATCTTGGCACTTCAGAACAGCGCCCATTGGCACACTTTCCACTAGGGCTGAGAAACTGGGTATGAAGGAAAATTTCTGCTCCTTTGCTGAGTCACTCTCTCTCACCCTCCTGAAACTTCTCATAAAGCCTGTATCTGAGTTCCATGTGCATTGATTTTTGCACTACACTGGAACGAGGCAAAAGGGAAAGAAAGAGTCCCAAATGGAAAGCCTTCAGCAGCCCCAGCCACATGAAGATGTTCCGGTTCACCAGCTGTGGAAGGAAGTTCACCAGCCATATGGTATGGTTTATTACCGCTTCTGTATTACATTTTCTTTTCTTTCCTTGGGATTAGGAGTAATACCATATGTATTTGTGCCAAATAATGTGTTGCATCACACAATTCATTGGAGAAAAAGCTGACAGTTGAAACATTAGCCTGAAACTCATCTGCTTTTCCTTGGAGCAGGTAGGTTTTGCATCTATATGCAAAAAATACAAGTAAGCAGGCTATAAACATAACTTGGACAAGTCTGGGTAGTGGGGACCAGCTCCACTCAATGCAAAAATCCTTTCAACTTGCAATGTGTTAGTCTCATCCCTCCCAAGTCCTTCACAGCTTCTTCCTACTTTGATTTTATTGCAAAATTCTGTCTTTTACTGCCTAGGTTTTGTTCTTCCAGCAGTGAGCTGCCACAGCTAATGGTCTGTGCCCTGCTCAGGTCTTAGGAAGACAAGCTGTGACTCCAAAGGACATATTCAAGCACTAATCCTCAGGTAAAGACCACTGCAGAACCACTGGTGGGTAGGGAACAAAAAGGCTGCATATAGAAACATATCTCAAGAAGAAGACACCACCATGATCTTGGTAGCTTGGTAAAAAGCAGCTGGAGAAACATCAATAATTCCAGGTGTGTCAAATTCTTACCTGTCAATTAATAAATATTATATTTACTCCGCTTTGGTCAAATGTCTCTTCAGGTGTATTAGGTATTTCATGTGGAGTTTTGATGAATGCTTAGCATTGCCTTAGCCTGCCCTTGTCATTCCTTCATTTTCTATCAATTCACAAAGTCTTGCACCATTTTAAATCTCAACAGCTACAAGAGCCTCCTATCATGTGCAAAGCATTCAACTGCCTAAGAGCACACTCTTTTCCTCTAATTCTCCAAACAATGATTCTTTTCTTCCGCCTTTTAGCCCAAGCCCTTTAAAAACAGTGAAATTTTGTAACAGGATTTGTACAAATCCCCTTATTTTCTGCTCATTAATTAGTTATAATGAAGCACCATTTATATATAAGCTATGAAAAGTTACTGCCCTGCCTCTTGAACCCCTAGAGAAATTCTTACACTGAAAGCTTTCTACTGCAAGACCTTCTCTGACAATAATTATGGATGTCTGTGCATAGACTCCCACTGACTGAGACTGTGAGACAGTTGCACTAAGTGACTTCACCCACTTCCAGTGTTTCCAACAGTGTTTCCACACAGCACAATTTGAGTTTTCTTTATGGCAACTCCAGTTTTCCCTTTGTGGTATTAATTGTGCTCAAGGAGTGTCTGCCCAGAGCAGGCAGAGGCTGAGTTTGTCAGAGCTTTCTCTTATACCATATGTCACTGCTGGAGGGCACAATTACAGGAAGTAACCTTTGGAGGGGAGAAGCAGAAGGCTGCTTTGGTGCACACACCCAGTAACATGCAGAGGTATGTGAGTGCTCACACACAAAGAAACGTGTACGCCTGCAGTGGTGCACAAGGAGATACAATCCTGACATTTGAACCCACAAGTGGGTTTCTGGTGCACTGTTAACAATAACTTCACATTGCTTGCACAAAATTTCACTTTGTTCCTGCTGGGACAGGTAAAGGCTGCTATTGTGCAAGAGTCTCAAGATATGGAACATTTCCAAGGATGAAAGCACTCCAGTCATTTGCAACTGCCTAGAAACCCAGCAGTGGGACTAATTCCTCAAATAACGCCATACCATGACCCCTTCATGGCATAATTTGTTACATGCTGCTTTTTTGCCCACACTGATTAGCCACAATGCATTAAGACAAAATACCTGCTACTGGTATTTAAGCAGTAGCCATATGGTTATTGCATCAGCTCCTCCATCCCGCTGGGTGGGGTGTATGGATATGAGCAGCGGTTATGCAACACACAGCCAAAAATGCTTGTTTGGCTCAAGACACTGAGCCCAGCTGTGCCTTCCATAGCGGGCTGTTATGTCTTCAACTGTCATACGAGCACATGCAAAGAGAGATGTTGGTAAATTAAATCTAAAATCCCAGATTCAGTTCAAGATGTTACTTCTGTCCAGTCAACAGTTTTGGGCTGAGCTATGATATTGTTTGCAGGCCTTTTTTATCACAGCTTGCAGCTGCCATTCACAGTGAGGGGTGTAACAGAAACAGAATGAAGATCTGCTAGATTAGAGCAACTCAGATAGAGAGACTGATCTTACCTATCTTTCAAAGACAACCATAAAAAGACAAAACTTGGTGGTGCTGCAGACAGAGAGATACTCTTGTCCTTGGAACACAGCTACATTTCACTTCAAGGTATTTTCTAAGGTGCAAGAATAAACAACTGCTAAAGAACCAATCCATGAAAGCTTGACTCTTGAGTCCTGCAGCTGATCATACAGCTATGCTCATTTGAAACCAAATATATGCATTCTAAAATGTGGTAGTTAAGACAATAATCACTAAGCATAGATTAAGTATAAGGCAAATATGAGTTCTTTAATGTGGTTTTCAACTGAAAGGTTACAAAGAAGAAAAAGGTCAATTCACCGATTTCCTTAATCTCAAATGCAGCAGCTTTGTGAGTTGTTCATACATCTCTTCAATCTATTTCAGAGACACTTCTGCCCTCGTGCAGGAGAGGGTGTTGCGTGCTCCTATTACTGTTGCTGTTGTCAAGGAAAGCAAAACACCAACAGTTGCTAATCTCGTGTAATTTGCAAACAAAACTGAAGGGCAGGTGAGAGTCAAAACTGTGTGGAAACAGATGTTTTACAAACTGTAGCACCTTCAGATGTAACCAGCCAGGGCGCTGGCTGCAAGCAGCAGCCCACCTCTCAAGAGTCAAAAGCAACATTTAAAAGGAAACCCTGACACACCTTGATTATCATTGTTTAAGAGCGCCTTGTTAAGCCAGAAAGGAAGCAGTCATTTGGTTTCTAAGGACCATCACCAAACAAAATACCATCTAAACAAGATAAATGTAGCAGCCTGAGCAAGTTTCTCTGCACGTAACTCCACCTAGGAATTTCTCTTACGAAACTGGGCTCTCCCATGCTTCTAGATCCTTCGGCTGGGATAGACTCAGCTTGAGGGGCACATTTCCACAGCTACACCCCTTGGGTGAATGAGCTTTGTGGAGACGTGCAGATTCACGTTACTGTAAAGTCTGCACACCAGGCTCTGACACTCAGATGGTGCCCAAGCCAGATCTTGCAGAATGACCTTGGAGGGAGAAAGCCTCTCCCTCCACGGGGTTCATCTGAAGAGCCCTTCTCCTCACACAGTGCTCCATGGGCACTGTTCCAGAGCGCCGGGTGGAAAGAACGCATGGACTGCGTAGCAGTGAGCTGTGCCAAGCCCACACAAAGGCTATCCTGAAGGCACAGCAATGCTTTCGCACCCTCTTCTGCTCACCCACTGCTGTTCCCTGCCTAGAAGTCACTGGCTTCCCTCTGCACTCCCTATAAACCGCTTCCAGCAAGGTATTCTCCATATGAAGTGCATATTAGTGATGCTGCACACAGCCTGGGAGAAATGCAACCTTTTTGCTGTGTAACAGTTCTCTGGTGGAAGCAGATCTACAGAAATGTCTTGCAATACAAGGTCAGGTTACCAATGCCAGCCTGTGAACACAACAGTGAGCAGCATGCAGCAAGGAACCACCTGCATCTTTAAAGATAGTAAAATTACTTGACTGCCATGATATTCTCTCTTAAATCACAGAATCACGGAAACTTTTAGGTTGAAAAAGACCTGTAAGACCATCAAGTCCAACCATTAACCCAGCATTGCCAAGCCTACCACTAAACCATGTCCCCAGGTGCCATTTCCCAGCTTTTGATGTTTCTTCAGTGGTTTCTTCCCTATGTTAGGAAACAAGCCCCTCCTGAGCAACCATCCAACCCCATTTCATGTAGCCTAAAAGCCTCAGACAGAGATCTTGCCCAAACGGTATCTGCTTCCCATTTTCATCTGTATTTATTCTTTAACAGTTGTGGCTTGTTTTTAATGTTGCTTTTACTCCTGTGCTTTTTGTATCAAGTGTGGCAAAGGAAAGTTAAGGTCAGTGCAAGGCTTCCTTGTGTAGTTAACTGAAATGCTTTTCTATTACAGTCAGGCAATAAGGTGTCTGTCTTCAAATGGTGCTGGTGAGAAAAAGCAAGACATGGAAGCACATGAAGCAAAGTCAGTGTTTGTGCTTCCCTTGGAGCACTTCTCCACAGCTGTCATTGAACCTAACTTATTTCCATATTTTTAGTAGGTTAAGCATGGAAATCTTCCTGGGAAGAAAGTCTGCAAGAATGGCCCGAGTGCTTTCTCTTAGGTTAACGCCATACTCCGTGGCACGAGAGTGCCAAGAATTTCAACGGCCTGGCATGCTGTGGATGTGGTGATTCCTTTCTCTGCATCCCTATGAGGTCTTGTTTAAGGGATGGAAGCAGATGGAGGAAGATCAAACTGGAGCAAGTATCACAGACATGTAAGAGCCAAAAAGAAACAGACACAGTGAATTCCCTTTAGAGATGAAGGCTGATATTAAGACCGCGGAGGTGTACAAGCAGGGAAATAGGGAGCAAGCTGGCTAATTAAGACACAGCATTCATAACATTCAGTTTTATCACTGTATGTAGTCTTCACTAAGACATGAAAGAAATTCAGATAACTGGAAAGAAGCATTTGCCATTGCGCAATTTAAAGTTCAAACCAAACCAAACAGAAAATACAACATGTTTTTTGGCTGGTCTGTACCTATTTGTGGGGTTTGTACGCTCTTCTGACAGACATTTTGGAGTATTCTGGTTCTTTATGGCTGCCTGAGTGCTGGAAAGTGTTCAGGGAAGATTTAACTGAGCTGATGCAAATGCTGAGCACAGACATACTGCAGGCAGACGGTGCACTGCCCAAGTCACTGGAACAAGGGGGACATGTTGTTCACAAATAGAGCAGGCACAGCAGACAAAGTCAAAGCTTTTAAGATGGTGCATGCATTGAGGAGAGTTGGAGAAAGGATGTGTTTTGATCACATCCTTTTCTGTATGGTGGCTAATGAGCTATACATAAAAAAAGGCAGTCTGTCCTGCAGCTGCTCTCTGGTTAAGGGTGGCCTCAGGGCATCGTACAATGAAGGGCAGGGACTGTTTGAAATGCTTTACAAGCATTTCAGCCACCTGTTTAGGAGGGGTACTTAAAATTGTAAGGTATGGGCACATAAGACAAGTCCTCCAGTTCCTCTATTATCTATATATCACATCGTTGTTAACTCTTCACAACCTGCTTATCAGGATGATCGACCTGGACAGCACTTCATTGCACATTCACATAATGGAGTGATAAGGTTGAGCACAAGCAGGTCTGTTTGCTGAGTCAAAAGGAAAGCTATTCTGTTTTACTCTAAAGGACAATTATCAAAGGCATGTTCATGCAAAGGGAAGACTAGTTATTTGCACTGCAGGAAGGTGCAGAACTCTGTCCTGTGTTTACAAGCAGCAGCTGGAGGTGCTGCTACTTCTCCTGCAAGGCAAGCTGCATTGTGAGCAAGCACAGGGATTTGTCCCAACTTAAGCAGGCTGAGTGCATCTGATCTGACAGAGACCCATTTGAGGGAGAAACACAAAATGCTGTGCCCCAGGACTCCCAGCCAAACCTGCTGAGAGCCTGTTAGCCCATCCCCATTTTTCTAATTCTTTGACACTCTCCCTATCAGGACTGTTAATCCCTCCAATTTCACTGGCTTTTTCTTATTTTCTTACTGCTCAGGCAGAGGTCTCTCTGCCAGAAGTAAGGGATGCTGGCTGGTATAGCTTAGAAGCACTATGGGAAGAATTCTTTTCAAAAGCACCAATATCAGTCAATTCTGTCTAATCCATAAACTCAGAGTTTATCTCGTTGAAACTGGGTGCAGAACTTCACCTGACTTCAGTGGGAAAGGCAAAGGCACTGCTGAGATGTTAAGCATCTTTGCAAAACCCTCACCCCAGTTTATACAGTACAAACAGGCACAGGCAATATGAACTCGAGTACCTGTGGCACTCCTAGAGCAGACACTCCTAGAGCAGCGTTTTCTCCACATGAAAGAAACACCTGAAGCAAGATTCTAAAAGCCATACCGCAAGATCTACAAGAAAACACAGGTGCTGATCCAAGTAGTAATGCTACCTCCCCTCGCCTGCCTCCTTTCAGAGGTCAAGTTCTGGGGGATGCTCGTTTGTTAATACTGCTAAAAGTCAGGATGAAAGTCCATCCATGTTAAATAGCAGCACACACACGGTTTGCTGTCTGGGTTTGTCCTTCCTCCCCACACTACATTGTCATACTAAACACTGCTTAATTTTCCCCAAAGGATCCACAATGTAAAACCTCCCTTGATCTGCAGGAATGTGACTGACCTGTGTGACTGACTCCAAGGTCAAGAGAAAGTGGGGAAGCATTTTTAAGTGTGATTAAGATATTTTAATAATTTAAAAGTAAGTGTATTTCAACACAGAAGGGCTGTCCTTAGTGACAAATGCTCTACTGTTCTCTACTCTCATGCTGCATTTTACCTCCGGCATCCACTATAACTCCTTAAGCTCCATTAAAAGAGTTTAAAAGGTATATATTACAGTTATATAAGTCAAAAAGAACATTTTTCACATGCCTTTAAAGAAAAAGCATATGTTGGTTTTTGTTATAAAAAAGTATATATGCTAGGGAAATGACCGGTATAAAAACAGAAGGAAACATTCTTGAAAAATTACATTAGGTAATGTATGAGAAAAAAGTTCTTACTTAAAAGAGCAACTGCATAAATATCTGAATTGTGACTCATGAATTCATTCATGACCACAGTACAAAACCAGTAACCTAGGAAAAGGATGGATCTTCTTGAGACTTTCTGCTTTGAAGACATAGAACAGTAAGACTAAAATGAAGTAACTCTGCAGAAAAACACATATGCGTATTCCAAGACAAAGTTAGGATTTCAAATCAGTTAAATCAAGAGGCCTAAATGACGGGGTTCACTGTTTCTCACAAACTTACCAGTTTTGATAGGAAAATACTTCCTCATTTCTTTTTTTTTTCCTCTTCTTCTCTTGGGTCATATCAATATAATAGTTAGATCTCTAAGAACATTTCATCTCATTTTCTCTGCCCCACTTTCAATCCCTATCTTAGCAAAACTGCCTTAGGACAAGCAGGTAAGGGTAAGTCCAAAAAAGACAGGAGAGATCTTCTGCTTGTCCTTGAAGTGCACTGCTGATCTTTCTTGCCTGTTCAAGTGTTTTCATCCACTCTTCTTTAAGATGAAGCTGACAGTGGCATGAAACAACTGATTCTTTTCCTTTATCCTTATTTTCCTTCTTGTTCATTTTTCAATTTCAGTCTGCCTTAGACCATACACTTTGATGACTGTGTCTGCTTCAAGGAAAACACCACTTGGAACTGCAAGGGAAGCAGAAGTGAGTGACTGAAGCACAGCACCACCCCCCAGTGAACGGGGTGGGAGATAGGAACATTCTTAATATTTATGTCTCAGAAGAACATTCACAACATAGACTCACAGTATAGACTAATTCCTCAAAATGTCTCCCTTGCTTTGAAGGTCCTTTCAACAAGGCACAGGCAATCAAGGAGCCTCTGAAAGTTCCATGCTTCAGTGCTGGTATTTAAGGAGCTTTAGTAAGTGATTTTATTATTTCTTCTGGTGCACTTATATTCTAACCCTTTATCTGGAATGAAGTGAACTATCTTTTAACATACTTTTAAATCTTGCATAGCAAGGGGCACACACATCCCTCCTGACCAGGAGGCAGCATGGAGTTCAGCTGCAACATGTAGGTGATAAGCAGATGATTTGTGATTAAATCCTTCCTCTAGGATAATGAGATAAGGGAAGCATTTGCTCCCTGATTTTCTATGCAGTGATTTTCAATGCAAAAGTGCTTTTGTAAATCTTGAAGTGAATCACAATCTTGAAATGCAAAAAGGTGTGCTCCGTGCTGAAAACAAAGGCTGAAATGAAGGGCTGGCAGTGATCTGTCTTCCATGTTTGCAAACTTCTCTGGAGAAGGTCATCCTGTATGAATTAAAAGGCTGGTAATTTGGTTTGATAGTTCAGCATAGGGGGGTTGTGCTCTCACTTAGCTTCTTCCAGTCACATATACCATAGTAAAAAGAAAAAAATATACATAGACAACGAAAAGAAAGCTAAAGATGCTCAAGGAAGAAATTAGAAAGGATTAAAAGGCTCCATCAAGCCATCTAGAGAACCTTCCACCTCTTCTTTACTTGAGCCATGTGACAGCAATTGGAAGTATTTTTTACAGTTTTAATACTTCAGTGTCTGATTGGCAGCATTGTTCTTGCCCATCTTATCTTCATAAGACATGGGAAGATGAGCTAAAAATTATACTCTGAATATGGCAAAACTATGTTTAACTCTGTTACCGAGCTTTAGCAAACCTCTTTTTGGACGAAGCACTGCTAGTAAGTTGGCTTCTTGTGGGCTCTCCAGTACACATGGAGTCTATTCCAGTACCCATCTTTCTGGAAAAGGCATCCAGAAAAGACCCAGTGTACCATCCCCAATCTGCAAACAGCACTGTTCCCACTAGCCCATCAGGTCTCACTTTAGAAGACTGAATTTGCTTGATAGAGATTAAATATATATACCCTGATGTCTCTTGCACTGCTTAAACTATTATCTCACTGTGAATCCTAGTCCTGGTAGTTCATGTGCTCTAGATCCTGTTGGCAGTTTAACTATTTTATGCTGCCTGCCACACTCTAAACAATTCTCCAATGAAATACTACAGACAAAACCCTCTTCACTTTAAAAGCTCCTGTAAATTTCCAGTGATTGCTTCCACAACAGTTCCTCATTCCAGTAAAACAATGAGCAACCAAAACCCACTTCTACAAAGGCCATTTGAAACAGAGAGATATTTCTCTCATGTTTCTGCCTGTGTCGTGTGAACCTTTCATGTTGCTAAACACTATGGCACAGTGTTAACACATACCTTCCAATGTTCTCTGCCGGACACAGCTGCAATGTACCTATGCACCATGTAAATATGCAAAATATCACCTTTAGCTGCACTTGGCCCTGAACCCTCCTCACTTACCAGGCCAGAACAGTTAGGCATCACATGATGTGAACTTTGACATGCAGAGGGAATGCTTATTTGCTCATACAACAAAGGGCATCTAAATTTTGGTGATGTGGCAGTTATGTGGCAGAATATGATTCTCTTGAAACCAACAAACACTAAGCTGTGCATCTTAATTAGCTTGTCTTTCCTCTTCTCATTATATTCTTATCCCTGTCACATGTTGCACACAGATCTGGGAATGTAACAGGCACCAGAAGCATCTCCTATCACCTATCTCAAAAGACTAAAGGGGCAGAGTTGCACACAGAGAGATGAGATCCTTTCATTTTGTTTTACAACCAACGCTCTTTGAAATGTGTGACAGGGAAAGTGTCTGTGGTCTCACTGGATGACACGGTGCAAACTGCTACAGCCATTCACCCATTTGTAGGCAGTGGGGAATGGGTGTTGCCTGTACTCATGAGTGTCTCCAAAGCAGCCTTCACAACCCACTTTTGCTTGAACCATCTGGCTTAGGGGCCTAATCTTGACCACTCTCCCTGGAGAAGCAGAAACATTCAAGTCCTCCCTATTCAATCCACTTGACCTGCCATGAAACTTATCTTCTGCAGAAAGGGTCAGCTGTAGGTTATGTAGACTTACTAGCAACTGCTATAACTGTTGATGGCATTTAGTCAACCCTGAATTCATGAGATGTAAGGGCCCTTTCAAAACTTTTCCACTCCCCTGGAAGCAGGCACCAGGAAAACACTACTCTTGGTCTGCTATGAACAGGTATTTGTTCAAAACAACTCAAAACCAAAAGATCCATTAACATTCTTGCATAAATTCAACAGTTCGCTCCAACAAACTTATAAAACCCTTTCGAAAAAGAAAATAATAAGGCAACCCAACCCCACAGGCAATTAAGCCTTGCCTAAAGAGACACTTCCAATGCTACATTTTTCGAGTGATGTAATAATAAGAGAATATTGAACAATCTGATGCACTTTACAATTCATATGTGTAAATCTAGTGTAATAATCAGGTCATAAATCCTGAGGGCACACAGAGAGCAACTAAGAAAATGTTCCATGAGAAGAGTCCAAACTTACCTTGTGCAACTAACCACAGGATGTTTTATCTTTAAGGTCACCTCAGTGACTAGTTATTCCATTCTGTTTAAAAAACCCTATATGTTCCTAACCAGAAATAAAATTTTCTGCAAGACATCTGCTTTTAGGATGCCTTAAATTAGAAGAATCCTCATGTGCATCAGGAGTACTTCATTAAAACCCAGAAATCAACAGTGTGTAACAGTATATGGCCAAGTTTAGCTCTCCAAACCTGAAGCACAGTAATAGAAGCTGAGAATTATATAAGCAAAAGCAGAACATAATCCAGAAGGTGTAAAGGTAATATTATGGAATAAAATCAGGTTTATAATATTAAACATATGCAACCAAATGATTAGTGGAAACCCCAAAGGCAAAACACGTTGTCTTGACCTATTTTTGTTCTCAAATGTATTTCAAGAACTGTTTCTGACTGTATCTTTAAGTAAATTTAGAGATTTTAGCCATATGCCATAACTCTGGGTCTCCTATTTCAAAAACAATACAAAATGTGCATGACAAGTGCATAATACTGTATTTTAGCAAAGCTTCACCCTGAACTGAGTAAGACAGAGGTAATGAGCAGGAATTATCTGGGAGGTTGGTCTCACTGCCTAACATAACGACAATATGTGACAATTTGCCCTCAGTTCATATATGCTTGCATCAAGAGCATGTTGCAATTTTATCTGTTTGAGGGACACTTACAACAAGAGGACACGCTAGTATTTCGCTAAAAAAATGCAAAGAAGGTTAAAAATACTCATGCACACTAGTGCATGAAAAGTTCTAGGTTGCTTTCATTTCAGCCTTTGGTCAATGCCTTTGCAGAATTTTTTCCTGTTCCAGTTTTACACTGAGGACACCCAAGAGTCTCCCCATGTTGCACTGAAGGCTCTTCAAGGGCTGAAGGACAGATAGAGACTAGTTATCTTGGGGCCCTCAGGTGTATCAGATGCCAGACCCATCTCTTCTAAACCTGCCATGAAAAGCCTGTGGATCACTTTTCTTGCAGCCTCCCACTGCAGAGGGGGCTCTCTGGGCTTGAGGTGGGAACGACTGAGCTCTGTCCCACTCTCTGCAAGCACTGAGACACACCAGCAAGCTCATGTACAGTCTGCCTGCAATCAAACAGTTAGCCACACTGCTCAGTGACTTTTCTTGCTCAGGTCAGATTCTGCAGCAGATGACGTTGGATTAATTACAGCAATACATAATTACAACAGCATGCCAAGTTGGCAAAATGTAAACCCTTCCTGCTGCAGTGTCTCCTCAGTATATGTGTGTTTCTGTAAACAAGCCATTAACCACAGAAAAGAGGGTTTGATAAAAATCCCCCAGTAACTCATGAGGGATTTCCATCATAAAACATGCAGTTCTGTGCACACTGAGATGTGAGTCCCTCTTGCTTGATTAGTAAGAACAGGTTGGCAGGTGGGACTGCAGGAAAACCAGGCATGACTCAGCAATGACTGATTTTCTCCTTCCATCAAGTCTGTGTTTATCTAAGTTGTTTAAGCACTGTCCGGCATTTTGGTGAAGAAGGAGGTATAGGGAATTTAAAGTAGTACAGTCACTAACAGCACAAGGAATAGTCACAGTAGTGATAGATATAAAAATACTTCAGCCTTACTATTTTCCAAGCTACAGAAGACACATAGTTAACAAAGGTTTTAATTTTGTTCTTGCTACTGATTTAAAAGTGGGGTACAAAGAAGATTTAGTTTTGCTTTTGCAAACTCATGGATGAGATTTTAGTTTGAAAAAATCAAAACTGAAGTATCTCTCATCTTTCTTCCACCCAAACCCAGCTCCTGAAGTTGATGAAGTTCAGACAGAGTTATTTTTACTTACTTCCCTATCAAAGTATTTTACAAGTTATTTGAGATTTGTGATTGGGATCCCGCTACATAAGAAAGTCAGATTGTGAATCACTCTATTTCTTAACTTTGCCAGAGTACCAGTAAGAAAGGGTATCTGAGATAAGTATTTCTTGATTTATTTAATCTGCAGCTAGTAAAATAACAATGTTCCAGAAAACATGCCGTTTTTAAGTCCTAACCTTTATTTAAAAAAAAAAAAAATAGAAAAAAGATGGCAAGCTGTGCAGGAAGAGAGCAAACTGTTTTGTGTTTTCACAATACAAAACACATTTCTTTGAGCCTAACAAAAACATAATACAATTTCCTCTGACAGGTTTTATCTTGCATTTTCCCATATATGTAAGCTGATTTTTTTCCCTTTTATCTAATAAAACAAAATTATTAATTTTTTTAAAGCTTAGAATAGTCCTTTTTCTGGGAATTGGACCCAAACAATGTACACAAGTGGTATACAGTGCCATGAAGACACATGGTAATAACAAGACACCCAGAGAAAGGCAACAGGTGATACTGTGGTCACTCTGGAGTTGATGAGGTTTCTGCCATTAACCAATGACTAATTAGGGTGTGGGTTTTACCCAGTGTTTCTGCTGGTCTCCAGAGTCGAGCAGCAGATCACAGACATGAGTCAGTAAGTAGGGAAGCTGGGCAGGTTCCTCCAGCTCTAGACTCACCTGCTCCTCTTCAAAGTGAAGTGACGATATTTTTAGCAGGGGTGGGGAGGGAAAACAAAACCTGACATGGTATTTTGCTTTTAAAACCTGATTTCTAAGCATTCAGTCCTGAAGTTCACATTCTCAACTTCATACAAACAGACATGTATGTCCACAGGGCAGGAACGAGAGGCTCAGGCTTGACACAGGTTTGCCTTCAGTTTGGGACTGTGAAGACACCCCAGCATTTAAGTTCTCCCAAATAACAAAGATCATTAGCTTTAATTTTATTGTCTTCCCTCATCAACATCTACAGCTACAGTCCTCAACTGAGTTGCCTTTATCTGAAGAGGCACGTCAGAATGAAGAAAGGCCTCTCTCAATCTCAGACATTTTTAGAGCAGAACTGTGTTATCATGCAGCCTTGCTGATAATCCTCAAATCTATACTGTTAATGGAAACATCCTATTTGTATGAGGGAAGTTTGCAACAAAAGCAGGATCTGCCCTCTGGGATTCACATGTTCTCGCTTTAATTAAAAAGAAAATCCCATTAAAACTTGCCATGGCCACAAGTGAATCAAATTAATTAAAAAAAATAAATTTGAAGATGGGAACAAAACTGGTTTTTATGAGGTAACAATTGCAGCTTAAATCTGTATGCTTTTAATAGCATAAATTAAAACTTAAGACTTTGAAGTATTTTCTTCAAGTCTCAGGAAATCCACTTAAGTAGTGTAACTTTGAGTAACATTGTGCCCACTAAATCTGTTTTTAGGTTCAGTTCACTTAAAATGCACACATGCTAATAATGGTCATAAAATTTTTACTTCAGACGCATAAACTGTTTAAATACTTAGTTCCTTAAAAAACCCCTGAACACAACAACAAACCCAAAAGCAGAATGAAATTGCTCTACTTACAAATGAAATCACATCTGGGGCATCTTTGTTTTAACAACTGAGGCAGGATGTGTTTGCTTTCAGTTTCTTACTATTAAAGAATATGGGTTTGCCCTACTGCTGCAGATGAACTTTGCAAGGGTGTACAGTTGAACTAGGTGAATGAATGATGGCAGAAGATTAGACACAGATTAAGTTCTTGATGGTTCTACTGATTGCTCAGTAGTTCACATGTGACTGAAGAGCCAAAAAGATTTCTTAAGAGAGGGAAAAGAAAAGCATGGATGGATGGCCAGTTTCTGCTTCAGCTGGTGGAAGTAAACAGAAGCAGTTTTAGAGGAGCAGCAACAGAACAGCAGTTTTAGAGGAGCATCCAAAAGTCCCATGGAGGTGTAAACCACTGCACTTTCTGGGGCAGGGGTGTAAGCTATTCCAGTAAGTGAAATGGAGAACCCAGACATGTCCCTGGGGAGGAAGGCTCACTTCCCGTTCAGCCCACTCCAGCCTAGCTCCAGTGGCCGTCAGGGATGTGGGAGAAGGTTCGCAGGGTTCCCATGGCAGCACAGCCTAGCATGAGGTCATGACAGGCTGGGAAGAGGCTGTCTCATATCTGAGGACAAACTCAGACTGAGGTGGGTATGTCTGCACACAGTTAAAATCCCCCAGCCACCAGTTCCTTGCTTGTTCCATCAGCTGCAATGCCAGTTGTGCCACGATGGCCACAGCCTTGGTGCAGAACAAGATATTAACTTAATTGAGCAATGACTTGACAGCTGTATCTTCAGTGCAGAACATAGTATTAACTTAATTAAGCAACAAATTCCTAAACCAGATGAAAGCTCTGACAGTGGTCCAAGCTCTGCTGAATTATCAAGCAGCTGAATAAGCTCCCCACTAACTTTTGTCATGGCGGAGAGAAGACACAGCAGGGGTGGGGGTTGTGGGAATAACCTCTTCTTTTGCATTACTGAAACTAGATGTTTAGAGTGGGAAGATGCTGGTGCACTGTGGCAAGATGAAAACCTCTGGATGTGGTTTTTGACCTGGCTCCAGATTTTGCCAGCTCAAATGTCAACCCTACTTACGTTTCCACATCCCTCTTGAAACTCTTACACACCACGACCATGGTTTCATCTCTCCCTGCTCTGCTCAGGTAGCCAAATTATTGACAAACAGCACTATTTCCAAAGTTTGTTAGTCTCTTCCAGTGAGGAAAAAGGCACCATGGGATCACTCACAGTGCTATAACCCAGCCATGCCTTCTCCAGCTGTTAGGTTTCCTCCCAGACACTCCTCCCTGGATGACAGTCTGCATTCAGTTATCTGCTGCGGTCATTTCCATTCTCAGCTATGCCTTCCATATATGCTCTTTGTGCTAGACTTCCCTGCAGGCAGAGCAGATGACACAATCCCTAAAAAGATGAGCACATCCAAAGGGGTTAAAAAACCCACACCATGCAGTACATATGTATGAAGTGACTCAGGAACACAGAAAAAAGCCAAGTATGAGATGGTGCTATCTCCAATTTTTGTCTTGGCTACAAAGTCCTCTTCAAACTAGCCAGAGGTTTTAAGGACTCCAGACTTTATTACAGTCTCATAAGAAAGTTTGCCCAGCTGTCCTTATCTTCAGATGCAAAATTTCTTTCACCTCTTTCTTTCAAAAGCTATGCAAAGTACTGTTCCTTAACACATCACTGAAAATGAGCAAATGCTGGCAGTAAGCTTTGGTACCAACTCACTGTGGGAAGCAGCAGGCTGCAGACCTCTCATTCTCATTCTGCCTCTACCACTTGTGTCCATGTACTCTGAAACCTCATACATTGTAGGAAAGGTCCCAACAACTTGAAAAAAACCCCATAAACTATGAACTGCCTGCTCTCACCTTCCTCATAATTTCTGGTTTTATACTCTATTTCTGAACTTATTCATAGTCAAAACCATGATGTGAAACAGACTTGTGTGTGCCTCCTTTACAGAGGAAAGAGGATAAAAACCAAAATTCCGGCAGAACAGGGGTTCTCTATGTGGATGATTGCTGTTGCATCTGCATTCATGACAAAATATGATGTTTATGTTAGATGTGCTCCTCTCAGTGCCTCCCTGACAGAATTGCTCATCAGATTTGGGTGATAGGGCTGGATACTGGCTGGGGTCACAGCAGAACAATCAGCAGCAAAATCTGACACAAATTAATCTTCATTATAAATGGCAAAGAATCCTGTCTGCTTTGCAAGACTCAGGGAGTGCTTGAACAGAGAAAAGACATGCTTATAAACTCAGAAAATTTGACAGAGCAATGGAAAACATTCCTGTTGGTTCTCAGAGCACTGTCTCTGTTTATGGCACATTTTCTGACTTATGGCTCTTTGCTTTCTGACCTCGCAAAAAGGCAGCATTAGGGAGGGAGAGAGGAAAGGACAGAGGATCTGCTCATGCATGCCATAAGGCAAAATCAGAATCCTATGAACAGCAAAAGAAACATGTTATTATCATTCATGAACACACTAGGAAACATACATGATAGTTTTTGTAGGGAATGGATTATGGACCGTCTATTGATCCATTTCACCCTGTGTAGAACGTTGCACTTCTGATGGGCATAAACTTGGACAGAATGCTCCTTGACTGCTTTTCTCTCCATGGAGACACAGCTCATTTCGGGTGTGTGACACTCCCTCCTATTCTGTGCAAGTAATTTTTCATTGCTATGAACTATCTTTTGACTGCCTGAAGTGACAAAAGGTGCTTGAGGAAGAAAGTGTGAGCCTCAACCCCGAGGATTAAAACTGGGCAATGTTGGACCTCACGGGTAAGTTTTAAATGTGTACAAAAGCCTAAGGAACAGTGACCTCCACAAAGATGTTATTTCTGCCTTCTGCAGGTGAAGAACCAACAATTGCAAAGCACATTTTGAGAAGAGCTGACAACTCATTGCTCTCTTTCAAAACTGACTTAAGCAAGAAAGTGCTTTTTTCCTGCTAATGCCTTTCTCCTAGACCTTCTCCTTCCTTCTGTCACCCAGTCTTTCCTGTCTACCCCTCCACTGACATTTCAGTGATGCTCTAGTTTTAAGCAGTGTGTACAGGTGAGTCAATTCAGACCCAAAGACCTCAGGCAGCTTGCCAAAGTCATGCTAATTAGCTGGCTGAGCAAGGCATATATTAGCTTTGCAGCAGCGCTGACAGATTTGACTTGAATCAACAACAAAAATGCTGCCACATGAAGCTGAAGAGTGCACGTGGTAAGAAGTCAAAGCAGAAACAAGCAACAGAAGATAATTCCGTCATCAAAAAGAATCAAAGTTAATGGTAACTAGGTCAAATTGAGATTTTGTTACATATGGTTTCTGATCACAGTACTATTTACCAACTGAACTAGGGAGAATAATTTGAAATTCAAGTGAACACAAACTCAGATCTAATTTCAAGGAGAATTTCCATCTGGAAAAGTTGTGAAGAACTGCTGGCAAGTAATGGAGGAATTGAGGACTAGTAAGATTCCGAGCTGGAAAATGTATGCAGGACAATGGTGAAATTTCCAAACAGCAGAGGATTAAATCTAATTGGATTTGAAGTTGCAGATAAAAAGCCTTAAGTTTCAAGGCAAGTGAAACCGTATTTGAGTAGAATCCTCTCCATCACTGCATTATTTTGCTAACCAAGCTAACTGCCAAAATTACATGTCCACAACTCCTTACTAATTCAAACTTGTGTTGTTCACTGCTCTACCCCTGGGATTTTCAATCACTTGTGCAGTGCTGTCCCACATATTTTCCATTTAGTTTCTGTTGACAGATGTCAACCTCTAAGATTTTTTTTTTCCTTGCATGTTCAATACTGTCCCAGTTATGCATCACCAGGGAAATTTCAAAAATTTTCCAGTGAGTTGTCTCAATTGACTAAAAAACGTACGGGTCACACAATACAACATTTTCTCCTGACTATAGATTCTCTCTATAAACTCAATCAGCCTTATTTTCTGATCTATAGCACTGACAGATCAAAAGCAGCAGCTGAGTGGCCCTAATCAGATTTTAGACTAGGCTGCCTCCTTCCTCCCTCACCAATTTCAGCTTATCCTAAATCAGTCATGCCATCTGTAGGGGAATGGCAATTAAATTTACCTGAAATCAACAGAAAACTTCTTGTTGGCTTCACTCTTCCATCACAGCCTCAGCTGCCTGTCAAAACTATTGGGAACCCTTCCAGAGTACAACACACCATGGACACAGCTAATTAGGCAACTCTTCTTTAGAATGAAACCAGCTTTAAAGAATATGCTGAAATGGGTATTAAATCAAGGAAACTTCAAATGCTGATAACCAAATGTTTGGCAGACACATCCTTTTCCAATTGCATGACTGTTCTGAAGACCCAGCAAAATGGTGTACCATGCACACATGCTTTCAAATCAAAATACTCATCTGCATCTCTCTAATTAAAAAAAGCCATTGGTACTCAACAGCAGGCACTGAAATATTAATCAAGTTGTACACACACAGCTGTAGGAAGAGAGTTGCACTGACATGGAGACCCCTTTACAAATCTGCTTCATGTGGTCAGCTTCATGAAGATGATGAGTTGACAGGGAAGTCATATGTATGGAAAGGAGCCAGACACCATTAATTTTGTGACAGTTAGCCTCTAAAAAGGAAATTAAGGGGAAACTTACTTTGAAATTAAATAACACTGCACCCTTCGTCTGCAGGAATTCCTTGCAAATTGCTCTCCCTAAATCTTCTCTGAGTCCGATTTAGTCTCAAAATCCCCTTGCTTCAGTACTTATTTTAGTTGAACTTTTGATACATGATGTGCTGGTTTTGGCCGGGGTAGAGTTAATTTTCTTCACAGTGGCTAGGAAGGGACTGTGTTTTGGATCTGTGCTGAACACAAGGTTGATAATATAGAGATGTTTCTGTTATTGCTGGGCAGGGCTTACACAGAGCCAAGGCCTTTTCTGTTTTTTACTGCCTCGCTGGCAAGTTGGGGGTGCATGGGAGGCTGGGAGGAGACACAGCTGGGACAGGTGACCCCAACTGACCAGAGGGATATTCCATACCATATGACATCATACTCAGCATATAAAGTGGAGGGAAGAAGGAGGAAGCGGGAGATATTTGGAGTGGTGGCCTTTGTCTTCCCAAGTCAGCCTTACACGTGATGGGGCCCTCCTTTTCTGGAGATGGCTGAACACTTGACTGCCCTTGGAAGCAGTGAATTAATTCCTTGTTTTGTTCTGCTTATGTGTATGGCTTCTGCTTTCCCTATTAAACTGTCTTTACCTCAACCCACAAGTTTTCTAGCTTTTACCCTTCTGATTCTCTCCCTGATCCAACTGGTGGGGGAGTGAGCGAGTGGCTGTGTGGGCCTTGGTTGCCAGCTGCAGTTAAACCACAACACGTGCAAATCAGGTAACTGAAATACACCAATTCAAGAATTTTAAACTTGTATTTGTTCATATTTTTGCAGGATATAGGTGATGTTCTATAGCTTCTGTACTAAATCCAACACCTTGAACTTAATGTGCCGTGTTCCTTTAAACTCCTCTTCAACAGATCAAAGCATCTGATAGTCAACAGACATGCTTTAGGAAAGCCATAAGAACTAAGTACAAGACAGTATTAAATCATTTGTTATCCGTGTGCCTCTAGAGAGGCTACTGCAGATTTGAAAACTTGTCCTACCACAGTTACACCGAAATGGGATTAAGCCTTTAACTCCCATTTTGTTTCAATTATCACTACATTTGGCAACTGAGCCACAGTCAAGGTAACAAAATGAAGGGCTTTGGATCTCACTCTCCCTGGTTGTATCATCCTTGAATTTTCATGGCAAGCTGAAAATAATTGAGTGGGCAGGTGACTACTGCCCCACAAGTCAGTGCAGATGTGGCACGGCACACTCTCCCCACCCATGTCAACTGGGGCAGCATGATTAAAGCTAGCAATTAAGAGTACAAAACAATTAGTCTTCCTGACGTCATCCTAGCCTCAGACTGTGAGAGCTTCCTTTCACCCTGCCTCTGCCTCACTGTTTTCTTCCAACTGCTTCCCAGGCTTCATCTTATGACAGCTTCAATGTAAAGTAACACAAGGCCAGAATCATCAAAAATGCTACATATTTTAAAGTATGAATACTTGCTCCACCTGCAACAAGGAATACCCAGTTCTAGCAGGTAAAAGTCTGGATAAGCACTAAAGCAGTATGCTTGGTTCTGCCCTGCTGCAATGGAAAAAAAAAAGCTGGAAACCTTTGAAGATTCCTTTTAACTTGTGTGACTGGCTGGTCCCAAAGGCAGGGATACAGCTGACTTCGAAAAGTATGGCCACAAAAGTGAGAGTTAACCTATGAGGCTGAATTTAAAGACCTACCCCACATTTTACATCCTTCTCCTCTTCATGCATGGAAGAGAAGCTGACTTGTTAACTAGAGTTAAATCAAGACTTTTAGAAACCTCAGCCTATCAATCACAACCAGTAAAAAATGTTTTAGGTTTGAAGTTAACTGGAACGAGTATGTAGAGACAAGATGATTTTGTTCTTTGTTGGTACCTAGCAGCCCTGTGGAGTTTATTGGTTGCAATGCTGTCTACTGAGCAACATGCTGTATCCGCTTTCTTTATTCTCTAGTTTTTCTACTTTAGATTTTGGGACAGAAGCTATATCTTATAATGGCTCTATATAATTACTTAAATCCAATTTCCAATCTTTACCAGGGATGTAACGAGGAACTATTAATAATATTTAGAGCAGCATTAATCTATCCCTGCCCTTTTACTTGAATGGTAACAGGAACTATATCATCAGGGAAATAAATTTAAGACAATTTGAATTTTGAGAGAAACATCAGAACAAGAGCTTGGGATCTGCATTGCTGCAACAGCTTGTGTCTGTGGGAATTCCCACGGGTACCAGGAAAACAGGAAAAGGTGGGATGATGGGCCTACTCACAGTCTAGTAACGTAAAATACACACACAGGACATCACAGGACTCATACCCAGATGCTGAGCAAGTGCTTCAGTAAAAGTGACTTCAACACAAACTAAAAAAGGGTAAAGTCAAACCTAAGTTTAGGCATCTTGCCTGATAAATACAAAAATGGAATATACTCTACCCCACTAACACCCTTAAAAAGCATTTTCACATTCTTCAATGGCAGTCAGGCTGGATCAGGAATTAACTTCTTGCACTAGGCGTCAGATGCCAATGATACTTTACTTCGTTACAAAACCTCTAATAAAAACTCAAAATGCTCAATACGTAATTGATACTGACTAACAAAACCAAGTTTAGTCATGGTCCTCTACAAAAAACCCAAGGCTCTGCTCTGTGTGGCTTCATTGTTTTGCCACTGCAAACTCATCTATCTCTTGGAATAATTAACACACTCCATAAAGAGTACCATTCTCACTAAACTATAAAATTAGCCAGAGGAATCTCTGAACCTTCAGAAGGGAACTTCTTTTTGGAATTAACTGAATTGACTATGCTTTAAATTAAAAACAAACTAAGAACTAATTTTTCAATTCTGAATGAAACTGAAACCTTTACAGTGACAGCTATATCTTTAAAAGTTTTCACTAAAATCACACGATAATATCCTGAGGAAAACTAAAGCTACTTTTTTCCCTCTCAACAATATCAGTTTGCAGCTCAACAACACAAGGGTGGAGGAGGAAATTCCTTTATTCTCACCTTCCCCCCCCAAAAAAAAAGTTCCTTTTCAGTAAGCTTTAGTACAATGAGTTTGTCATCAATTGTTTGCAGGAAACATCTCACATTTTTTTCTTCTATGCAGTGAGTTTGATCGCAGCAGGTCGACTTAAGCTTATAAAAGAAAAAAGCAAATGAGAGGTAAAAGCTATGATCACATAAAAAATCATAAATGCCACTAATCTCAGTAAAAGTACCCACATAATGCTCTCAGAAGATCCAAGCAATTATAACTACATTTGTTTGTAGTGATAACACAAGACCAAAGCAATTTAAAAGTGAGAAAAGGCATATGTGACTCCATCAAATAACAACAAAAGTAGCGAGTAGCAACAGCTTACTCCATCCTGCAAGAACGACAAATTTACCACCACAAGGAAGAAGAAAATAACAGCACATGGGCAGCATTCTCACTGTAAGCTGGGACTAACAGGGATTCATAAATATCTTTTTAATTTTGGTTGTTAAAAGGGTGCTGTGAATAAACCGCTTGGCCTGCAGCAACATTACTGCAATTGGCAAGAGCAAGAATTTAACAGCAAAAATTAAACATTTACTCTTGCTAATTTCTTTGAGAGGTTTTCACTGCTGAAAAGATATTTCTGAATCTGCTTTCTGATGCTTCTTCTCCTGGTAACTTCCACTGATAGGGAAAAAGCCAATTGCTGCTCCTGCTTGGAAAGCTCTGATCTTTCTCTGAAATAATCAATGGTAACACAGTCATACCGATCTGTTCGAAAAGGTAATATTCTAGAAAGAAACAGAAAGGCCTGGATGATCTCTGCTTTTTGGTTGTTTAAATCAACCTCTGAAGATGATTTTGACAGGTGGCATCCTGAGGCCTTCCTCTGCCAAAGCCAGGGTGCTGCTCCTGGTACACCCTTTGGTAAGGGGAAGCAGCACTGTGGGAGGAGACCAGAAGTAAGGTCAAGCCCTCAAGGTCTCCTCCTGGCTTCCTGTTCTGGATGAGTGTTATGCATGCCATGTATACCTATCTCATGTTGAAAATGCAGATGCAGGAGCAAAGTGATACCAGGTAATTGCATCCCAGGAAGGCCTTAGTAAATGTAGGCAGGATCTCAGGAGCAAAAACACAGTTCAGTTAAGCTGTCCAAGGTACAGTGTGAACACCTCTATGGTGAATCAGACTGAAGGACTGTCATGGTGACAAGGGTCAAAATCTTTTTCTCTGCCACACTACCTTATCAGTTTTAACTCTCCAGCAGTATGGACACTCCAGCATAACTCCAGCAGTTATGGACACTCACTGGGGTACAGCTGCAGCAGAACTTTGTTCAGCTGCTAAGGTACTTGTGGGTGCTCCTACCACTGCTGTCACAGACCATGCTGCTTTTTAAACACACAGCTTATATGAGCAAGAAACTGCCAGTAACAGCTGAACACTCAGAGAGCTTCCCTGAAAAAAATCACTCAACCTTCCTCTCCACCTCACACAAATCAAACAGTGACCAGAGCTGGGAAGGTTTAGGATATGTATGCTTTACTCTTATTTAGGCTCTTGACACCCAGTCCCAGAAAACACTTAAAAAAGAAACTCGTATACACCAAAAGAACAGAAGCAAGACAAGAAATAGGTTAAAGGTGGTGGGAGGGGAACAAGAGACTGGGAATGCTGGCACTCAGGAAGCAAAAGGGAGACACACATTGCAAAGGCAACCCAGACTGGAAAATACACTGGTGCAAGAGCTGCTTGCTCCTGCTGAACAAGGGTGTGAGCCAACACCATTGCCCTGGCCAAACTGACTTCCTTGGTCAGTCCTCTGACAGAGTTGCTACTTGCCACCTCCTTCCCATCACAGATTCAGGAGAACTAGGACCCTGCCCTGCCATGCCTAGGAGAGTTATTTTTTGTTGTTATCTTTCTAACAGCCAAACCAAAGAAACTCTGGCAACATTGTCACAGACTGCAGGAAATACTGAGAGAGACTAATAACATATTTCTCTGTTTATCTGTGTTTGTTTGCAAAGACAAAAATCACAGGATCTTCTGCCAAACCATAACCAAGAGCATTACTGAAAATTTGGGCCTTGGGTTTGAAGGTTTTGCTGTTCTGGAGGAGGAGTAGCGTATATCAGAGCTTTTCAGGGAAGGGTATAAACCTTAACATTTGAACAGGAACAACAAAGGCCCCAGAGAAGTTATTCTTTCAGACTCATCTGATCTTTACAATACACTCTAAATATTTTTGTTAGTTTTTAACTCTGCAGCCCAGGAAATGTTTTAAAACTTTAAAGAAAAAAAAAATTACCATTAACAAGCCAAAACTTGTTATCAGTGAAGTTGCTCTATAGTTAAGTAAGACAGGGTTCTATTCATTCCCTAGGGCTTCCTGTAAGCTGAAGGAGAGAAAAAATTGGTTTCAGTCTCATGAGACTTTTTTTCCTATCATATATGGTAAGCTTCATATCAAGCCCACACAGTCCAAGTAAATATGAATTTACTAGAAAAAATAAACTTCAAATACTGTTATACAGCATGAATTACCGATGTCCAGCAACAAAACAGACACACAAAATCTGTTTCACCAAACCAATGCTAACTGTATCACCCAGCATCTAGTCCCAAACGCGAAATGCAACAGAGCAGCAGAGATCTGTTTCCATACTGCCCAGCTACTTAGAATGCCCAAAGTCCTGTCTGACTAGGAGGAACATGAAAAATTTTGTCATCATGATCATCCACAATGGATCTCCTTTGTTGCTGGAGCCCACCACCATGTTGACGAATGAAACCATCAAGTCACTATAAAATCTCAGCATCATGCCTAGCAAAGTGAAGCTCTCCTGCTGTGAAACCGAGTCCCCTTCTCTTCTTTAAAAAATCCACATATCCCGTCTCAAACTTGTATTTGCCACAACAGGAACTGCAAGCCCTGTCTCATTTTTTTATTTCTCCTCCCCCCTTTTGTCTCCAAAGGAAATAGAGTATTCATTCCAGCATCTAGAAAGAAGATTTAACTGGTATTATGCATTTCCCAACACAGCTGCACTCTGGCTGACTCCCGATGCCAGTGGGATGCTGGGCAAAGGACCCATGTGCATACAGGCCTTTTAACTATGAAGTAAGTCTCTATTCATAAAATACGACCAGCCCATTGTGCCCTGCTGGTATACTCCTACTTAGCTCACAGGTCCTGGTCACCTAAGAATGCATAGTCAAAGAGCTGGCAAAGTATCCATAGAGGTAACTTGGCATTTTGGTGTTCAGATGTTCACTGTTCACTTCCCCAGTCTGGACCAGAAGATGCAAACTCTCAAAAAGAAAGTGTGAGCAGTGACCCCTGATCTGATGTTTCACACTTTTTTCCACAGAAGTATCAGCATTTGCAGAGTGGAGCACTGAAGAACCAATTCCTCCCACAAAACTGAGAGGGGAGCTCGACCTGGGCCCAACCCTTCTGTTCTCCAGAAATCATGCACTGCAACATGAGTGCTGTCCATGTGCCACAGACCTATCATGAAGAAAAAGGTGGCACATGTGACATTGGCAGAAGTGCTTTAGTCTTTAATTACCTTAGATTCACTGCATCTTCAGATGAATACTTCTGGCCAATGCAACTTGGCCCCAGTTTTAAATGCTATCTGGCTCTCGACTTAATGAATAC
The DNA here is from genome assembly GCF_001715985.3 of Manacus vitellinus. Classification (NCBI taxonomy): domain Eukaryota; kingdom Metazoa; phylum Chordata; class Aves; order Passeriformes; family Pipridae; genus Manacus; species Manacus vitellinus. The sequence goes on along the minus strand of NW_021940917.1, from coordinate 8,563,065 downwards.
TGACATAAATCACCTTCTCTCCCTCTCTTTCTTCCACATTACCCACTATTTTTTAGTAGAAACTGAGCAGTTGATGTGACAAGACTTTTTTTATTTTTCTTTTCTTTTTTGCAGCTGGGGTGCTTACCAGCGCCTAACCAGACACACCCACACATGCTACCATCTGCACCTGCAGGATCCCAGTTTTATTCTTCATTCCACAGAAACATGTCCCAGAGGCATGGGAAGAGGAATGCCTAAAAAATACCACATACATGCTCCTCTGCCCTCAGGCATCTACACCCCAGGGAGTTAGTGATCAGTTGTTAATACCCCCTTGGAGTGTCTCTCTAGGAAGTCCCTTTTTTGACTGTTCACACTTGCCAAGAACTTAGGGTGTTGGCTTGATTTCCCTTCAGAAAGCTTGGATAATACAGAGCACGTAAGAGAACAGTCCTATCATCCTCTTCTTCCAGAAAGAAAACACGTTTCCAGCGGGAGATGGTTTAACACAAACCCTATCCAACTCGTCACAGCGAAGTCACGTCCTTTACCCAGGCCAGCAGGATACACTGACTTGCCAGAGTCAACAAGAACAGTAGGCAAGACATGCCTGAGAGCTGAACTTCTGAGTTTCCCACATATCTCACAAGAAGCAGAGAAGAATTAGGCAATTCTGCTGTTGAACTGTTGCAGCTACACAGATGAAACCTCTGAATAATGGAGAGGCCTGGGGAATGAATGATAAGCAGAACAGCTTAAAAACTTTTTATTCGGAGCAGAAGGCATTTGATGACATCTGACAAAAAGACATGAGCAAGAAATGCCCTTACAAGAAACACTGATTCTACTGCAGGTTCTTTTCAGCACAGTTGATTCTGAAAGACTGGTTTAGTTTCGCTCAATCACTAAACACTATGTGGGATCCAACTGTGATGCTGACCAGCAGCACCCATCCCCAAGAAACCAGAAAAAGCTCTGTGCAATTATCTGCCACTCAGTGCTAAATTCTGGGGAGTACTGCTTATGTGCTAATAGTGTCACAAACTGGTTCCAGGCCTGCCTAAATATGCCAGTAGCTGTTGTCCACTTTCCAGCGACAATTCCAAAAGTGATTTTTTTCCCCCAAGGCTGATGCTCCTAGAAATTTCAAGATTACCTGAGCTCCCCACTGCTATCTCTAAATTAATTAGATGGAAAATGATTTTTCGAGAAGTTTAAGGGCTTAAAATATATCCTGGTAAAAAAAGTCAACTAATTAAAAGGTATTTTTAATTTAAAGTGAGAACTATTCCCTAGAAATGCATCAATATGCTTTCTGAGCTGCAGTACCATGCCACTTCTGTTCTCATTAACCAAGTTGATAAACACATTTTATACATTACAATGAACATAAACTTGGGCCTTACAAATATATCACTCCAGAAAGCCAAACAGGCAACAGGATAGGGGTGTTGAGAGTGCCCATCCAAAACGCTGTTAAAAAAGGTCTTATTTTTAGAAACTGAATGGGCACTTCTTCAGTCTATGCTGGCTCCTTTTTTAAAGCATTTGATGTGGAACAATCCTAATGCCAAAGAACTCCAATTCCAAAGTCTGGCTGCTGCTCTGCTTCCTCAGAGCTGCTGTTCACCAGCTATTCAGAGGAGACTCAGATGGACTTGAGAATCAGTGAGGAAGAACAAGCTTTCATTGGCAAGAAGATACGTAAAGGAAGCTAATATGTCTCTGTTTGACATTTTTAAATTAAACAAAGTCAGGAATTGAACCAGAACAGTATAAGTGAAAGTAAAGGTTATAAGCAGGCCAAAGATAGTGATGGAAAGCATCATGGAAACTGGGAACATTAAATGGATGCATGAAAGGACAGGCTCAGGCATGTATCATATGAAACTACAACGTCTAAAGCAGCTTATTCTGTGCTACTCTTCAGATTGGACTAAATGATCAAAATGGCTAGTTTGAATAAGCCCATTTTCAGTGATATACTGAACCGGTGTGTTCACAGAAAAATACAGAATTGCCATAAATAGTTTTACAGTCAATGATCTTAAGGGTCTTTTCCAACCCAAATGAATCTACAAAAATACACAGATAAAGGGAAAAGTCAGACCACAGCTTGGGTTCAGTTTTTCTTTTCAATGATCCACCAGCAGCAGGAGCAAGGAATAATGAAGGACTGGATCAGGCTCACTGCTCTGCCAAGCACAGCCAAGCCATGCCAGAACAATGCTGCTGGGAACATGCCCTGTTGTGTTACACACTGTGAACAGTTGAAACAAGAGAGTGTTGAGACCTGAACATGTTTGAACTCTTGTGGTTGCATATCCTCCTCACACACCTGGTCCTCCAGATTTTCCTTGATACTTTGGCCACAGTCCCTCTCTCCGTGGTGAGAGCAAGCTGTGCCAGTCAAACACATCTTGAAAACACAGAGACAGCGGGAACATCAAACCACGGCACAAACCACAACAGTCTGTTCACCTTGCATGTACTTTAATTGTTTTAAAATCAGGTTAAGTGATTTTGTGGGTTTATTGATAGTAGTTCCTATACCAACATGTGGGTTCTCAAGAGTATTGCCAGCAAAAACCTCTTCTTGCACTCACTCTTGGGGCAGGGTAGCAGTTAATAGGGAACTCTAAAATTGGAAATAAATGACCTATTTCTGAGGAAAGTTGATAGAATAATATTTAAAGATTTGAGATTGGCTTCACATTGTCTTTCTAACAAAGCTACAGGAGCACTGCAATACATTCCTGATAGAACAAAATTAGCGAGGTAAAAGATCTGTACAAAAACTGCTGGTTAAATCTCACCTACTTTCACAAAAATAATTTTTTCTTCTTTAACTGTGTGAAAACTGCACGCTTTATTAATAGATTTATACTGATTTAATTAATTTGCCAGTAGAGTTTGGTGCATGATGCTAATACACACGTACATTTCAGTGGGTTCCTATTTTTGGTCTGTCATTTTCCTAAAGCCTGCTCAAGAAAAGTAATCTAAAAAAAAAAAAAAGGAAACTTCTTAAAAGTGAAGCTTTTCCAAAGATGGGTGGATCTGTGTTGTGTATTAACAGTCCTATTAAGGAATTATTCTCAATTGGCACTACTAAACTTGCCCCATATTTAACGAGACACAAAAATAGGGCATGTATACAGATGGAGCTGTATTTTTCTCTGGAGTGCTGGGGAAAAAAATGGCTGCTATTAAGCTCAACTCAAACAATGCTGGTGTCACTGTTCCAGACAATTGCTGGATTTAATGATTAAAAAATAGCATCTCTGATGTCAAGCATCGGTTCCTGAGAAGAACTGTTATGAAGGAAGCTGCATATGTCTTCATGTGCATTTGCATTTGCACTCAGGCCCAGCCAACAGTCACACTTAGTTACTCGGTGATTGAAGCAGTGGGGTTTGTGGTTTTGGTGGCAATTATTTGTTTCCTTGCTTGGTTTTGTTTGCTTGTTTGTTTTGGTGTGTGTGTGTGTGTGTGTCTGCGTGTGCACGCACATGCGCGCATGTGTGTGTTTAAGACAGTCCAATTCTAATGTATCGCCAATTTAAAGATATTTTGCAATTACCACAGCAAAAGACAGTTTTTTGCGCTGTTTTGTTAAAGTGGTACAGTTTAGCTGCTGGAGAGGGAATAAATGAGATAGATATGAGCCACATTTCCCTGCACCCGCTACACCCTTAAAAAGTTTTCCTGATTCATGCATAAATTATATGAACAGATGGTATATAAAGCAACACAAAAAATGTAGAATAAAGCTGGTAAAACAAGAAGCACCCTTCTCTTCCAAAGTACATACAGTAATGAGAATTAAGCAATTTATACACCGGAAATTCTCTGCTCTTTTTCCTTTTTAACACCAGAAAAATAGGAGAATAGGAAAATTATGATGCGCAGAGCCACAAAAGAAATCAGTGGAATCAACAGATTCTGGAAAAAAAAATCCAGATCTTTAGAAGTACCCTTTCCCCCCTGGATCATGGTTCATCTCTTTAGTCAATTAGACAAAGTTGGAAAGAAAGTTCCAAAATGAACAGGATATGCTTTTGTGATTCCGTAGCACATACTAAGGTTTTCCCTAGCACTTGTGCAGGTCTTTTAAAGTAATATTCCTAACCTTTCTGAAGATGTATATATGTTTTGAAGGGAATTTGATCCCTTTTAAATGCAATATTAAAACTATCACTTTTGCAGTACATTGCATCTAAGTCTCACACTAAGCAATGCAAGGCTTGAGTCTTGTTACACTTAAGTATTTTAACAACACATCTGAGGAATTACTCTACAGATACAGTTTTGCTTTCTCCTGTAGATCCAGTATCTCACTGTCATCAAATAAACAAAACTGAACTCTGAACTCTCATTAAGTATAAACTTAAGTCAAATGATCTTCTTTTAAAGTTAAGGCTGGCATGATTTACAGTTGTAATGGGTTACTGAAGATTTACAGTTGTAATGGATTACTGAAGATTGTTCATCACCAAAAATAAACCCACAATTTGTATTGCTAACCCAGAATTTTAATATGAAAAATGTATCCTCTTTTTTGTTAGTTTTGTCATAATACCAGAACAACCAAGAACTGTGAATGTGATTATTTGCAAAATAAGCTTCCAGTAACAGCTGAAATCACAGTTTCATCACACTGTGTTTAAGTAAAAATTGTAAAAAAGCCCTAAAGATCTTCCAGTGTAGAGAAGAAAAAAAGAAGAAACAAGAGTTCTGTTTTACAGGTGGAAAACTTTTGCACTGAGGATTTAGACTTACTTTTCAGTATGGAGTGAGATACATTTATGGTCTCCTGAAATTACTGTGAGCAATGCATATTTTTTAAAGCTTTGTACACATTTCAATACTGATTTACCAGGACTCTCACCTGATGACAGAAAACAATATTGGAAGGCCTCTGAGATGCCACTGTAGTCAACATCTAGACTCCCGGTTAACACTAGGTTTCTTTAAAAAAAACAGTCTTCCCAATCTGAGATGACTGACTCTCTAGAAAAACCTTTCACATTTCCTGGAACATAAGAACAGTTAATGTTACCAATTCCAACTGGACATATCTCATTTTCAGGTGGTTGAGATGGAAGCCACCTCTAACTGACCTACCCTAGGAGAGAGGAAGACTGTAAGGTTTTTTGTTCCTCACTGAAGATCAAACCACATAATCATTCTCCAGTCCTCCTCCATCAAGCTGTACTGTGAAATACATTCTTAGCAGCAGAAAAATCCCAGATAGGAAAGTTCACAGAGTATGGACCTTGCTCAACTATATTCATCTTGACATAAGTAATTAATATTTATGCTTCTCAAGGATGAAACAGGCTGATTCGGAATACCTACTTACTGGAGCAATGCAAGCCAAGGTCTTACTATTAGTTAAGCAGACATAACTTAAAATTTTGGACATGGCAGAAGAAAATGAGCACCATTTGGCATATGGCTCAAAGAAAACTACATAAATTATAGATATAACTGCATTTGCTGACATTCGTTCAGTGCTGCTGCTATATTTGAAAATTAAACTTGATTTTATAGAGCTGTATTCTAGCAGTCTAGGTCAGCAGTCAATTAAAGAACACCCCTTACAGGACAAATGCAATACTCAGGTAAGCCAGTATCATCATAAATAAACAGTCCAACTTCCCCCCCCCCCATAATCTGAATGCCAAATTATTCCATACCAACTTCAATGAATTGCTTCTAGTGGGTGGGAGTATTGGAAAGGACTTTTCCTCAATGAATTAGGAGTCCAGAATTTCCCAGGGAAGCTTCATTAAGTTTTGGCATTGAAAAAAACACAAACCATCAGCCTAAAAACAGGAGGCAAGCAATGAGAAGTTGTATGAAAAGCAACATAGAATTTAAGATGGACTTTAGGCAGCCAGGACAGAGGGTGCACATGCGAACCAAGAGTTCCTTCAGCAGAGACTGCTAGGAGAGACAATTGCCAAAACTTCATTTTTTAAAGGGGGTGAGGGGAAGACAGAGAGACCATTTTGGCAGTCTTTACAATCCTCTTTATCCCACAACTGTAAATGTAGTAATGGCTGGTCAGTTGAAGTCAGAACTGTCTGAGAATCATTACAGCAGCACATCAACAAGAGGAAAATCACACTGTGAATAGTAATAATAGGGACGGTTCTAGATGTTGCATTATGTAGCTCTTCTTGCCTTGCTATAAATGGAGTATCAATAGCAGTTGCTAAATCAGCAGGTGTTTCCAGTAGCAAAAGTGAATTTTGCAGTTTAGACATGACAAACCAGGTACGAATTAAATTATGATCAAAACTATATACCAGACTGCTTGGGATTCTGCTGGGTGTACTTTTCATGCTCTAAGTCATACGATCCTGTATTCTTCACTTAGCCAAAACTCTGGCTGAAGTCAACAGGAGTTTTGAGTAATTTAAAAGGACTGCACACACCCCTCCATACAGAAGCTGCACATCCACTGGGAAGGGAAATAACCATCAGTTGCCACAAAAGCTATGTCTTCCTGGCACTGTTGTAAGATATCTATAAATATGGCTTAATTTACTTAAGAGCTCACCTGGGACCTGTACTCTTTGGACAGTCACTGGAAAAATAATGCAATAAACCAATGTATCAGTTGTCTAAAGCCAGTATCTGTGTGTCACATTTTAAATTTGTGAAACCTCACTTTGGCAGAGGCCATAGCAGGGCTACAAATGGACTGGCATTCAGATGTAAAATGAAGATAAATCGATTAAAAACACTCAATATTGACTGGTCAGAAATACTTACAATGAATATATTTCAATGAACACAATTTCAGCTATAACTTCAACCCTCTGCTGTTTGCAAAGACATAAAAGCTATGATTTAAAATACATGAAATAACTTGCATTTTTAAGGAAAAAAAGAAGTTGTGCACTACAAGAGATACTGATGTTTATATATACACCTTCCTTGGGTTCCTGAGGCTGCTGAGACCAGAAAATGTAATTGTGAAAGTTAAATAAATCCCTGCCAGATAGGCAAAACCTCTGCAAAACACTTACACAGCATGAATACAAATTGACATACCAGAGCTATGAGACAATGCTAGAATCAGAGAATACCACTACAACATTAAACTGTTAATCACTGCTCATAATAAAACAACACGTTTATTCCATTGGTAAAATCACAACTGGAGAATATGCCCTATGTCTTCTAACATTAAGCTGGTACTTACTGCCCTAATGTACATCATCTAGGAGCTGACGGGCAATTCATCTTAAGATAAAAACCAAACTTCAGTATGATGACTGCTCTTTATGGCTAATGACTAGTGTTATCACAAACTCAGACGCTGATACCCACAATAGCTGCCTGCCTGCCTGCCCACCTCAGTAATAATTTCAATAACTTTTTTGGAAGAGACGTCAGTGTTTGAGAAGTTTTGAGGACCACTGCAGTGGCCTTAAGCAGAGATCCAATAAAAAAGAAATAAAATATTTAAAACTCATGCATTGCTGTTACTGAGTAATTTAAAAATAGAAATGCTTGGAACAAAGATACAGGAGATTTTCGGTTCGCAAGGGGGAGTCCAGCAAAAATTGAGATGGCCATGAGAAAAAAACATACTGATTAAAAAATAATTACGTCACAGGTCTCAGGATCCCGCCGAACCCCCTCCACGCCCCCCCTCCATCCTCCCAGCCCGGCCGCCTCCC